>NC_051271.1:35495207-35795207 GCF_015220745.1 Sebastes umbrosus
CATCAGCACTGAAAAGTATGGAATATAGAGCATATAAATGATGGAGACAGTAGGAAATGATGAGAGATGGCAAAAGGAATAGGGTATACGAGTAGAGGGGGAGCAGAGAAAGAGTGAGTGTATGGATTATAGATTTCCAAAAGAGGGACAAATTAAATATTACTGAAGCCCAGCTCTGCTGCGGAAACAATTTGCTGAGTTGACACATACAGAATCTAAAATTCATCTATCAATGTGGCACGGTTACCGCTAGTTCTCCGACAACGCCACCTAGTTTTGGAAGAGCCGAAGAACCCTCATATACTTCAAATATCTTAATCAAGGTTCAACAAGAGAGAGCAGTGTGTCAAAACCCAAAGGACAGACTGGAAAAGAATAGTGGGAACTATAATTTATTTAAAATCCAGGCAATAATAAGGATAAAAAGGCCTAAAAAAATAGCGGAACTTTAACTTACTTCGAAATCGGGCAATACAGTAAAAGTCCAAGGGTGCAATATTTTACAATAAAAAAAGGGGACAATAAATAAAATAAAAGATGGGCAGGGAGGAAGCTAAAACTACAGTTTGTGAAGGAGTCTCATGTTCAGTCTCATTGGGCTCACTACCGATGTGTCTTTGTCCTCCTCACTGGCTACTGGCTGGCATGCGAGTCCATGGCTGGCAAGCAGATCATCTAGCCAGCAGCCTTCCCAGCACCAACAGGAAAGACCGGCCGGTGTGCTACTCACTGACCCGTCACTGCACGTTCCACTGCAAACACAACTGTTACTGTTCCCCGCCATGACCCAGGAACTCCCGGCTAGGCCAACACTCGTTTCACAAACACTGTAGCTTCTGGCCTGTAGACACAACAGCAGCTCGTCTCCGTCTCGACCGGTGTCCAGCGGGTTTTCTTTCATTGAGTCGTCAGCATCGTAGCAACAACTCAACTCACACAACTCACTACCCAATCCACTCACAGTAGTTCACCAGTTCACCTATCTTGGGATATAGACAGACGGCATATCACAAGCTTGGAGGCCTTACACATTCTATGCCTCCAAAAAATCTTCGGCCTCTCTTGGGAAGATCGGGTGCCTTACACAGAGATCCTTTCCGTGACCAACTCCATCTGCATGGAAGCATCAATGGCAAAAAAACATCTCCGCTGGATAGGGCATACTATCCGCATGCCCGACCACCGCCTGCCCCGCCAAGCCCTATATGGACAACTCAGCGATGCAAAACGGGCTGCTGGCGGACGAAAGAGGCGCTACAAGGTCTATACTAAAGACCTCCTCAAGCGCTGCAATATAAACCCCACCCATCTGGAACATCTGGCACTTGATAGGTCAGCCTGGCACGTCACCTGTGCCAGAGCGACCGAACAAATACATCACATCACCCAACAGAGGAGGACCGAAAGGCGTGCCCAACGACACCAGCGGGCAGCCGGCATTACCCCAACATCTGGGCTCCCTTGCCCCATCTGCGGGCGAGTGTGTGGCTCACGCATCGGCCTCCACAGCTACATGAAGTGGCACCAGCGCCAATGGCGCTGAATGCCCGCCACCCCTCCCCCGGATTTATATTCACTATTTCTACTTCTAGAAAATGAAAACAAAGACTTCAGTGTTGTTTAATGATAATCTGTACGTTATGAATATACTCTACATTTTCGATCTTGAATCTCACACATGCTTCAACACGGCACTCACATTAAACATCTGTTGTTCCAACATTTTCAGCTATTCAAGATGATATTCACCACCAAATATTTGGCCCGTCTCTGGTTATTGGCTGTCTCACACTGTGGCCTTTACTTAGCTCATCACAGTGTGTGTCGACATATCTTTAAACAAACACAATCCTAATAACTCTCTCTTATTCTCTCTCTGTTTAAGTCTCGCTCTCCTCTCCCTTCTGGCTGAGAGCCGGCCACAGTGGATTTCTACACCACACTGTTCAAATAAAGCACTGAAAGAAGCCGAGCACTACAGGGAAGACTTGATATTAAACCAGTTTCAAAGGAAAACTCATGTGTAAGCGTGCACACACACACACACACACACACACACACATAAATGCATGCAGACACTTGAATTCTACACTAACAAGATGTTTTTTTTGTAATAAAACAATCACAATGCAATCTGACGTAAGCCTGCTAAGTCCACACTGCCATTGATCATGTGTTAAGAGCTCTGAAGACAATTAAATGCATGCACTATTGACTGGTCTCTACAGATAGATCTTTTCTCTGTCTTTTCTCTCTCAATTGATTGCTCTTAATGTATCTACAGGCCTACGGCATCTCTCATCTTGCTATTGGCAGGATGACATTGATGGGGCATGGCCCCAATTACTGGGCCATGTGCCCTTGTAATATCTCGATGTGCCTGAAGTTGAATTGCAATGATGAATGAATGCATTTCTGCATTGTTTTTACCTTTGTCACGAGTAAAGTAAATGATGCCACAGGTTTGTGCTTTGTGAGTGTGAGTGCTATCTATCTATCTATCTATCTATCTACCTATCCATCCATCCATCCATTCATCTATCTACATTTTAAGACAATCTTTATTCAGCAAAGAGGAGGTAATTTTGGGTGTCGTATAATTAAAATCAAAGTTTTAATAACCTAATGAACCCTTTAGCCGTAGCCTTCTCACTCTCTTTATCTACAGGCTTTTATTAGAGAGCAGAGCAGTATCAGAAGCATGCGTGTGTGTGTGTGTGTGTGTGTGTGTGTGTGTGTGTGTGTGTGTGCATTTGTCATTGAACAAGCTTTCAAATCTAGATGCAGTGAAGACAGCAGTGTCAACATGTTACTATACTATTCTGTACACCATTAAAGGCTGCAGATCAATCAGTGTGCTCCAGTCGTTTCTTGCCTCTGAAGGAGCTGTAATGTTGTCATTGAGTCAATGACCCACATATGGAAATCTCAAGCTCCATTTATTTTGCCTAAAGTGGTTGTTTTGGTGAATCTCCACCATGAAAAAGCTGTGCTGCATTAGCTACTAGCACTTCCTGTTTCCACAACAATCACGGGATCACTGTCGATGCTGAAAAAAAATGTCTAAAGCTGTTTCACAGGCAAGATTGCAAGTTATGTGAAGCCCTTTTCAGATATGATTTATTAACTGATTAACTTCAACAAACATTGGAGACATGGCTACAGCCAGTCAGAGTAGGTTGCGCTGATTCTAGCAGTATGTTATAAATGTGGCAAAATGGGCTAACAGTCCTGCAGTTCATTGCAATGTACAGCGTCATTCATAATGATTTGTTAGCATGGCTTCTAACAGTAAATCATAGAGCTAATATAGGAATGTTAATTGTTTGACTTGCTTCTCAAGTGTGCAAAAACTGTTGATTGTTTATTCATGGTATCATATATTGTATACCAAATGCTGTATTTTCTTGTCTACTTTGCTTTACTTTGTGTACAGGAGTGGGTGGCTAGTCACCCTACCCACTAGACCCGGAAACCCCAGGAAGCACCCTTCTTGACTACGAAGCACAATAAAAGGAAACAACCCCGAAGGCCCTCCGAGAGGGCGGGGTGGAAGATGGGCCTACGAAGACGGAACAAGAGGTAACGACAGGAACGGATAACGACAATGAGAAAATCTTCCGGAAGTGTACTTGTGGATGGGTGAAGGTGACGTCATGCAGGGGTTACACATATATCAGGGGAAGATGAAGTGTAGAAGGCCGACAGACCAGCGACCTCGCTCTGCGCAAGCAGGTCAGACGATAGGGACCCACAAGGGTCTCAAACTCAGGTCTCCCACTTGAAAGCCCTGTGTTTGTTGGACCATCCACCTCACCACCCACCACAAGTGGTCTTTCTCATTTGATATACTATGTAACTACCTCTGAAGTTAGACTTCTGTTACTACACAACACGTGACAACCGTCACTACAAAACACTGCACCTTCATGCATGCGTGACATATTCACGTCTCAGCGACAAAACTCGATACTGACACGCTTTCTTCCGATGGACGGGCGGGTCTATTACACGCTATGCTGTGAGACTGGGCTGAACTATACTGCAACAGAACATATTTTTGTGTTTTGGACATTACATGTTGTGTTGATTCATTGAGGCTTTTGAAAGTGAATGAGGCAAACTGATCGACAGTAAATAAAGAGTGAAAACAGAAGGCGTGAAAGTATGGGGGGGGGGGGGGGACAAAGTGAAAAACAGCATGACAAATTGTCTTCCTCTTGGCTGCAGTCTCAGGTTATACTGTACATTGGGTCCTCTCCTCTCACTTTCTTTTACTTATTCTCCTCATTTCCCACCCGTCATTCCCCTGTCTCTTAACTATACCATCAAAGTGGTTTACGAGGCATAGCAGTTACAGATGTAGTGTGCAATAAAGTCTGGCATTAGTTTTTAGGGTCTTTTTGATAAATAAAAGGTGCTTTTTTAGTTTAATAATTGCTGTATAATTAGCTTTTGGTCAGGTCACTGACTACAATATCTAACTATAAAGTAAGGAATCTCTGTCTGTCTGTCTGTCTGTCTGTCTGTCTGCATGTCTCGAGAACCGTTCATCCAATCAACTTCACACTTTTAAGTTGTATTGCTGGGGATCCAAGGTAGTGTTTTGTCAAATTTGGTGCAATTTGGACACGTGACATGTTCAGAAAAAGCCACACGTAGCTATTCTTGTGTAAAGAATATAATCTCAGAATATGTTATGCCACAAATAGGAAAGAAGGACGTCATAAAACAATCTCTGCAGGACTGACAATTTCCACACTAAAGTACAACAAAGTAGGAAGATGAAAAACAGAGCCAAACAATTCCATTCATCACAATTAAATGCTCTCCACATTGACTGCGTTTGCAGTGGCCAATCATGATTGCAGAGATCCAAGCACAAAGAGCAAATTGTAAAAATGAATTCCAAAAAGTTGGTGGACAAAATGAATCCATAATACAGGCTTTTTAAATGTGCGTAATGTAGATCATCTTCAGGTACGTCTCTATGGCTTTACATTTTTATGAACAGACGCCAACCCAGTTGCCAAAAAAATGCATACATTGAATGTCGGCGTTTCTGAATGAAAAATGTTAATCATAAATATATTTCACATCTGCCTCGTATCACGCTTGCAGAAACTCACAACGCCACGTGGTTACATTGTGAAACGATTGGTTGGGTTTAGGCAACAAAACTACGTGGTTATGGTTAGAACACATCATGGTTTTTGTTAAAATAATAACGTAACAACGTACCGTAATAACCATAACAACAAAGCTACCGTAAATAATTATTAATGCTAATTCAATTTAATTGCCTTTATTTACTATTTAATCTATTAATTCCAATGTGAGTGATCAATAAATTGTGCACATTTGAACCCTATTTTATTTTTTAACCTTTTTTATTTTACCTTTGCTTTGAAGGAGCAAGCTGGAATGATTAACTAAATGTTGGCAATACAACTTTAATGACCAACAATATGCTAATATAACTATGCTTAGAAATACAAACAAATCTTCAGATTTCAGTGTAGTTGACGAAAAAAAGCCTGCTTTTTCTAACCATATTTGTGTGTGTTTTCCAGTTTATGAAGAGAAAAAGGCCAGAAGAGGAAAGGTGAGAAAGTGGGAGTGTTTTCTTTTTTTGCTTTTATTGCCACATTTCACCTTGACATTGCACTTCTTCTTGAGCATCCCTTTTGAAACCTCATATGTCATCTCCAACGAAAGACAAAGAGGCTGTGGCAAAGGTTGGACTGAGTATTTTTATTTTTTTTAATTGACTCCCTTAAAAGGGGAACTACACACATTTTCAAAATTCACACATGTTATTCCTATGGACAGTCAAAACATATTAGCAAACATGAACAACTCTCTCCCAAATCCCAAAAACTAGAGTTAAAACTTGTGATGTCATAGGGTATAACGTCTGGAGCTGCTCCATAGACTGACTCCATGAATTGCGAGAGATCTTCTCGATGACACTGAGAACACTACAATAGAATAAACCTCATTTGGGTATAAAAAAAAGAAAACAAACATTCTGTGAGTCTTCCATTCGTTGTCTATGGGGCAGCTCCAGACTTTATACCCTCTGACATCACATGTTTGAGACTTACTTTTCTGGTTTCTGGCTTTGAGAGAGAGAGTAGCTCATGTTCACTAATATTGACTTAACGTTCCTTAGGCCATGGAAATGATAAAGGTTATGTAACCCTAGTTCTATGAGCACAGGCGGAGCCCTCTACTGGACTCTACGAGTAATACTCTCCTACAATCACATGCATGCATTCGCCTTCTGAGATCTGCATAAACTTATTTAACATAAACTTTTGTCAGGTGATTTAACATAAAGGTCCTTTCAGAATTGTGGTGTAGCACATTACAATGCCACAAGAATCTGTAGCTTGTTTAACACACGCAAGTGTTTGGCAGCATCGTCATTAAGGGGTAGACTTTAAGTCTATACAATGTTGTGCTGTCTATTTAACTGGGGCCTATTGCATCAGTTTATTTGAGCTGTAGTACACTGCATCATTTTGCATTTAAGGACAGTCTCAAAACAACCCTAATCTGATGTGTGTTTTAGCAGGACAACATCATTGTGTCTTCTAAATAACCCTCACCAAAATAACTCCAATGGACATTTTCTAATCGTTCGAACAAAACTTATTGCCCAACCATCTGACCCACCGTCTCCCTCAGTGGTGTTGCCTTTAAGAGATAACAGTACTTTTTCACCTGGCCACAAGAGGCTGCTTCTCAGGAAAACTGAAACATAAGTTGTTTAAAGTGTTCAAACACCAAGGCTGTCCTTAATCTGAAGAGGACAGCCTCAGGTTTTCAGATATACTCCTCTGAAATGTCTGCCACCGCAACAATACAATGGTGGGCAATGGGATTCCATTTGTGGTGCACACATGCATGATTGAAAATTACATTTTCAACAACAACACAATCTGTTGGCAAATAGCGTATAGATTAACCAGAGTAACGGGGACATAGTTTTGAAAAGACACAATGCCGTTGAGTTAATGCTTTGAGAAACCGCAAACAAAATTCTATTCACATCCATTGTATAGAAGTGTTTCATGAGGTAAATGCAATGTGTTTTGGTGATAAATAATGAATATGAGTTGTCATGGCCCAGTCCAAAACCATGGTCACAGTCACATGGTTGTTATTTTCCCCAAATAATGAATACAAAGGAGCGCAGTCAGCAAGTGAGCCAAGAGAGGACTAGAACCAGAGGACATAAAAAAGCAAAACTCCCAGGGTACTTTCACGTCTGCCTCTCTCGGGGACAGTTAACCATGTACTGTATTGGCTCTCAACCATTACCACAAAGACAAAAGCACGAAATTTAAAGGTGACTCACTTTTTCAGTACTCGTGCACATCCATTTGGGTATCTGGAATGTCTCCCAGCCCACTAACTGGGAAAAAACAACAACGCAGTCAGTTTTTATGGGCTGTCTAGATCAGAATACATGTGATTCAACAAGCCAATCAGATGTGGCTCCTTTTCCTATGTCACATGCAGGCTCATTCGAATATACGGCCCTAGAACTACCTTTGCAAAGGTGCACCATATTTTCTCGCGAGCCAATCAGAGCAGACTGGGCTTTTTTAGTGCCTGTCTCTTAAAGAGATATACAGGATAAACATGTCAATTCAGAATACAGGATTATTCAGACAGACAGTGTGAGAAAAATATATATTTTTTTAACATTAAAGCATTTAAATGTGTTCTAGTGGAAACCCAAAAATTACAAGTGGACCTATGAACCTGAAAATGAGCATGATATGTCCCTTTAAAATTTAGAAAACAAAAAAATAATACAGTGGAGTAAAATAATGCCATGGCATTTTTTTTTGTGAAAAGCCATTATGGGGAATCTTTCTAAAATTAAATGTACACCAGAGGGTGTTGTTAAAAATGAATAAAGGAAAAGAGTAGAAATTATAAACAACTAACCCTAAAACCAACCGTCATCTACGCTACGCTTTCTCAGCAAATTTGGACATCTGACAGTGGGCACTATGGCATTTGCATCATGTCAACACTAGTGATTGTGCTTGTATTTACTCAGTGTATTTGACAACCACTCCTTTAAACAAGCATAAGTAATAATCAAGCATCACTTTATTTTTCCTTCGTGTGATATTGTTTCTCAAACACAAATAACAGCAGGCCTGTATCGCACTTTGGCCAACGGAAAAACAAAAGATATTTCTTTTTTACTGTAATCATGGTGAGCTCTTTTGCTGAGGGAAATCTGGTTTGGAAAGTAGTCGGAGCTTTATGCGGGGTGGACACAATAACACGAACACCTGTGCGGTATAATGAAATTGAATGCAATAGCCCTGCAATAAATATTACCTTTGAAACAATTTCTCAAGTTCACTTTTTAATATTGAAGCTAAAATGAGTAAATAGAAGAAAACAGATGAGAGGAAATAATGAGTGTGTGTGAAGAGAGAAAGGACAAGAGAGTCCGAGAAGAGGAGACGAGAGTCAAGGAGAGACATGGGAAAGAAAACAGCAAAGTAGGGGAGAGGGGACAGAGATTAAAAAAAAGTGAGAAGTAATGGAGACAGGGGAGATGAAAAGGAGGATGAATGAAAGATGGAAGATGAAACGGTAATGGGGTAGGAGAAGTGGAAAAGATAAATAAGGTAGGACTTACAGTGTGCATTAGAAAATAAATGAAAGGAAATGAATGGTGATGAGAGCGAAGTGAAATGAGATGAAGAAATGACAAGAAAAAAGAAGAGAAGACAAGAAATGACAAAAAAAGCCATGTAAGATAATGAAATAAGACAAAAGCAAAGTGAAATACTGTAAGTAAGCAATGAGTAGGCAAATATAACGACAGAGAACCAGTGATGAGTGAAGACAAACAAGAGATGGAGAGGAGGGGAAGCAGTGGAGCATGGGTAATGTGTTGGCAGAGAGAGAGAGAGAGGGAGAGAGAGAAAGAGAGAGAGAGCAGAAGGCTTGTAAATGTTGGATGAGAGAAGTATACATGGCACTGTGACTCACTGGAGCTGCCCCAGCACTTGTGAGGGCAAGTGCTTTGCTTTACACACACACACACACACACACACACACACATTATCATTCCCTAATCCTCTGACCCAAATAGTGCTTTGATCTTAAACTATAATCCTTAAATGATAACAGGGATAGTGGTGGTCAATATTAAATAAATAAGTAACTATTAAATAGTTACCTCGCGACCCCGAATGGAATAAGCGATTACCGATAATGAATGACTATTCACAATTTGTGAAATATTTTAAGAAAATGAAAGTCAATTTAGTATTATGAAACATTAATTCATCACTTATTTTTGAGTTATTTTTTTCGTTTTATACAAGTTAATTTTATATCATAATATATATATATATATGAAATAAAAGTGTATTTTGAAATGAAATATATATTTCATTTCAAAATACACTTTTATTTCATGACACTTTTTATATTATAATGACATTTTTCTAGACAGCAGTGTTTAATAGTAGCTAACTGCTTAAATCTGCGAGCAGTTGTTCAGCTTCCCTGATTAAAGTAAAATCAGAGATTTATTTTTTAAACACATTATACATGTTAGAAAATAATTACTGCAAATGTGAAAGAAAGACTGTGAACTATATAGTACTTAATGTGTTATACTGTTAACCATTTTTGTGTTCAGGTTTTTTTTGGCGGGCCTGAAACCATGGCTCGATGACGCACTGGAGCTGTCCTTAGCATGACCCCACCTACAACACTACTATATGAACACTAAAACACAAAGCATCGGCGGTTCTCCCACTCAGTCGCTACTTACAACACGTAATTACCACAGCCCGTGTGATCATCTGTGTATGTAATATGTGAAGCAAATTGTATGTATCCATCCACAAATCCCATATTCTTTACATTGCTACCCACGGACGTGGTGTAAAAGAAGAATATTAATTTGACAGCTTCTTGTTTTAAATTTTTTTTTATAAAAATCCTAATGTTTAACAGATGTAATCTAAAACAATGCGTTTAATGCATTGTTGTTCGGATAGTGTTAATGACCTCCACACCCACCTCAGCCGTACTAAAAGTGTATTTCAGTCTATACAGACAAATACATGTACATACACACAGACACAAATACAAAGAGGAATACAACAGCTGCAAGAACAAGTCATCTTAGGTAAAGGTACAGTGTGATTGAAAATGATGGATTGTGATCATCAAGGCAGCAGTATGTCTCTGCAGCTGTTTTTCTGGGAATTGTTTTGCAGGAGCAAAGGTAAAGCTGCAGTAGAGGAGGCAGTACTGATGCAGGGTCAGTGTAAATGTATCCACAGCAGTAATATCAATAGAGGAAACAAATATGTATACTTTTGTCCTTGAAGTGATATTCCACCTGAAATGTATACATTTGCCAAATACTCACATCTGTATAGGCTTGAAAGTACATGTAGCTGTAAACTCAACTACTTCTCTCTCACACCGTGACCTAACTGGATGTGACGTGAGCGAGCGTCAGCAACAAAATCAGCTTCATTACGTTGTTTTCTATTGTTTTTTGGTATTTTTGGTATTTGTTTATAACTGGCCATCATGTGACCGGTACCTGGCGTTCCTTCACCAGATTTCACAATGGCGGCGGCGTCACAAACTTTCTCATTTTACAGCTAAACAGTGCACTTCAAGATGTTTCTGAAAACATTTGAGGAGAGAAATAGTCATTACAGTTAGAGAATATTGATTCATATTTGATCAGCGCGGCCGAGTTTGACCGTTTGGTCGGCGTTCACGAGTGATTGGCAGCGGATGCTGGACGGCAGACTCCAGATCAGCTCTGACTGCTTGTTTTCCTCCGGTCTGTGAAATCCTGCAGATGCCATTAGGAGCACCGGAGGACACAGATTACCTGTCTCTTGCACTACTGTCAGGTTATAGCGAGTGTTTTATAAAAATAACTTATTTTATTCATATTTGCTCCAATCTTGCCTACTTCAGCTTTAAGAAATGGGTCTAAAAAATAAGAGAGCTTAGCAGTGAAAAATATGATTCCGCCCAGCTCCCCACCCCAATAATTTCCATACAGCTCCCCAGTATGAACTATGCAAATGCAATTAAACTATTCCCTCAATGTGGAGCTCCAGATTTTACACATCAAAGTTAATTTACGAGTCAGGCGACTTACTTTTCACTTTCAGCTTTTGCTTTTTTTTTTAATCTGTCGCTTTGTGAGACCCCCAGTTTTATCAAGTGTATTACTAAATTGCTGTAACTGACTTTTATTCTGCCTATTTACAGTTTAAGAGTTATTTTTCTGCACATGTAAATGTGCAGTGTG
The DNA here is from genome assembly GCF_015220745.1 of Sebastes umbrosus. Taxonomy (NCBI): domain Eukaryota; kingdom Metazoa; phylum Chordata; class Actinopteri; order Perciformes; family Sebastidae; genus Sebastes; species Sebastes umbrosus. Next base: position 35,506,549 of record NC_051271.1, read on the forward strand.
ACATGCATCTCTCTCTTCCTCCCCCACTGTTTCTTGTGAACGCATCACACCAGACGAGTCTAGTATTTTTATTCTTCCCCTGGTTGGGCAGGTAAAATATGTATGAGTGTTTTAACCTCTGGTTGACCCCATTGCAGCATTACAAGGGGCTTCTTGGAAAGTTCCCAGGGAGGTGGAGAGACATTGACTAATATACTGTAGAGAGAGCCAGTATTGTATGACATGTTCATAGGTTTTGAATGACACTGTATATGTTGAATAATGTCGGAGGGAGGGAGTTTGAATCAAAGGTGCAGTATGGACATGGCATATAAGAGTAAGGTGAACCTTAGACCGTGCACGCATATGAGAAGCCGCGAGTGCACACATCTACAAAGTCATACATGAGCGATTTTTGTCTCTGTGTGTGTTCTGCATATATGCCTGCCATAATTTCAGCCAGCCAAGCGTAGCTGTCAGCACACTAAGTGCCTCTTTTTGCTGCCATTTTCTGTCTTTGTTTTCCCCCTTTTTCCACTCCCTTGTCAGTATCTCTCATGTCTCACCCGGCGATGTTACTGTTCTATTGACAGGCGATAATTTCACAACCCGGCAGTTGTTTATCTGCTACTTACATGATTGAGTAATAGCTGGGGAAGAGCTAGGTTCCTTAACAGCTTAATTATGTCCTCTGTCACATTGTTTAAGGAAAATAAACCAAACTGCGTTGTCTTCTTCTTCACTTGATTTATTCTGCTTTCCTGCAGCTCTATGGTCTTTGTGCGTGTTCTCACTAAATTATCTTCATTGACACACATGGAACATAAAACATACCTGGCAGGGCCGGCTTAAGGCATAGGCCATATAGGCGGTCACCTAGCGTGCCACCTTCTGGGAGGCACTGGCTTTGTAAATGTCTGACTAAACACTTTAAAACCATTGTGATATTGGATGTGTGTTGTGGTTTACGGGGCTAGGGTTATGGTTCCCAGGGGTTGAATCCTAACCCTAGAGCGGCGGGGTGTGGGGGCTTCAAATCAGAATTTCACCTAGGTCATCAAAGGGATAAAGCCAGCTCTGATACCTGTTATTATCTATTCGAAACACACTGATGGATTTTTTTTGGCAATTTTTTTAGTTATTACCAAAATCCCTTTTTTTCAGGATAAGTTCTATATTCTAAATAGTAGTGGTCTTTTGTTGATAAATGGTTGTGATGTTTAGTTTGCCAGTCAGCCCTGAGTGACACAAGGTATAAGAGAAATGTAAGTGTAATTATTTTTTATATAACAATTCATCATAAATCTGGAAAGTAAACAACAGTTTTCATGTAATGGTGCCAGAGTGAATGAAAAAGCATCATAAAAGACCTTATTTATCAAAACAAAATTCCTGGTGGATGATCCCCTGGAATCCCCCCAACAGAGGTCCGGGCTAAGCCACAATGTTTATGCCGCTCTGCTGGTCCAAAATTGCATCGACTAAATATATTGAGTGAACTTTGCTAAAAGCTTCTTGGTTTTGAGTCTTACTCATCGACTGTATATAACAAGTGGACGTAGTCACCATGACGTCACTCATTGGTTTACGGACTTCGGTTTTGAAGCTTTGAGTTCTGTATTTTGGCATCCGGGCATCTTGTTTTTTTGCATCCAGAAGTGACACGAGAGGGTGGAGCTAAGTACAACTGAACGCTGAATAAGATGTTTTTAGGCGACCAAAATGTTATAATTAACTTTCATGAACTGAAAACACACTGTGAAAGAGTTAAAGTTCTAAGAAGAAAACACGAACAACTCCCAGACCGGACAACGCCATCGTAGTGACCTGTCACATGGTAGCCCCGCCCTAAAGCATCCCCTGCTTTATGGTCTATCTGACTCTAAATGGGACCATAATTTACTAAATGAACATCATGCTGTATTGAAGAAGACTTGAAACTAGCAATTGAGACCATAAAACTCATGTTTACAATGTTTACTGAGGTAATAAATCAAGTGAGAAGTAGGCAAATTTTCTCATAGACTTCTATACAACCAGAGGAGTCGCCCCCTGCTGGCTGTTAGAGAGAATGCAAGTTTAAGGCATTTCCACACTGCCTGGTCCTACTTCAAGTTATATACATATCAGATAATATATAGTATTAGATTTCACTAGATTATATTAAATAATTATGTAATATAATTAGAGCTGTCAATTGATTAAAATATTTAATTGCGATTAATCGCATGATTGTCCATAGTTATTTGCGATTAATTGCAAATTAATCAAATTTTTTTTCCGTTTAAAATTTACCTTATAGGGAGATTTGTCAATTATTTAATACTCTTATCAACATGGGAGTGGGCAAATACGCTGCTTTCTGCCAGTGTATGTATATATGTATTATTGGAAATCACTTACCAACACAAAACAATGACAGATATTGTCCAGAAACCCTATCAGGTATTGCATTTAGCATAAAGTGTGCATGTCTTTAAAGAGGAGAGTCATGGGTACCCATAGAACCCATTTTCATTCACATATCTTGAGGTCAGAGATGTCAAGGGACCCCTTTGAAAATGGCCATGTCAATGGATTCATTAGGTTTTCTAGTTTCATATGATGCCGTTATCTTCACTCTGGCTTTAAAACTGAGCCGCTACAATTAAATTAAAATTAAATTAGTGGCGTTAAAACACATTTGCACTAACTCGTTATCGCCTTAACTTTGACAGCGCTAAATATAATATGTATTTTAATGAAACCTGAGGTTATCATTGCATTATTCATATTATTGTTTTCCAATTAAACACCTTTCAAGATTCAAGAAAAAGAAAAAAAAAGTTGCCTTAAAAATGCACAAAACAACCAGGGCTATATATCACCCCTGTCTACTAATGAACAATTGACAACAACTCATGGCTCTGATTGAACCTTCTACTACTGGTCTACTGGTCAGAATAGACTGACCGGCTTGCTCACATTGAAGAAGCCGCATGTCCCCGCTCAGAGTCCATTGAGCAACACATGTCAGGAAGCAGAGTAGTAGAATGACTGCTGTGGAGTCTTTAGCATGGAGTGGAACTGCAGGGCTCTGCCTCAGCGGACAGTCATATGCAAATGTGTCAGACCTCAGGGTGTGTGTGTGTAAAGTGTCAGGGGCTGAGATTGCAGTGTGCAGGCGGACCATTGACGCATGTCCAAACCTCGGCCACTGTCTCTCTCATCTCACACACACACACACACACACACACACACTGGTCTCTGACACATCCCTGAGGCCGATCAGTCCATTGTACAGACTCTCCAGTGAGCCATAACTTTTACATATATTAAAATGAGCCTTGGGTAGAGAGCTGCCCCTGAAGACCTGCTACTCTCAGTCCACAGTGTGTGCACACACACACACACACACACACACACACACACACGCACACACAGACTCACTGAGGACACACAGCGTACACACACACACAGGCAGGCAGGAAGGAAGGCAGTAGTGTTCTGTGTGTGTGTGTGTGTGAAGACAGGAGTGTAGAGAAGGCAGCAGACCATATCTGAGGCAACATTGGTCTCTTCTTTATAGTTGAAACTTTTTTCTACTTCATGGGGTTCTTTAACTTTATTCACCTCTCAGATCCCAAATGAAAGAATTTGGACTTTCACTGGGACCTAGACTCAGAACCAACATTATGACTTTTATCATATGAGAGAACTGCTAAAACCACTTCAACAAGACTTAGGATGGGAAGTGAAAGTCTGAAACAATGTTCACATGTTAAAGAAACTGACTGATTTGAATCTTCCCTCCCAGAGGATAAGGGGTTTTGTTAACCTGGCAATCACGGCTGCCAATAGATGTATCACATCCAAGTGGAATCATGAGGATCCCCCTAATATTACTCAGTGGATTAATGAGGTAGGTAAATTCATGTGCTCCCTTGGAAAAAATAACCTATGCTATAAGAAGTAGCCCAGATTTTTTTCTATAGGATATGGGATCTTACATAAAATCTACTTAACCTAACCTTTCTATGTTATTTACTTAATACATTTTTTGGATTATTGCACCGGTGTTATGTTTTGTTATGTTTGTTATGCTATGTTTGAAAAAAAAGGAATAAAAAGAATTTTCCAAAAAATTAAAAAAATAAATAAATAGTATAGTTATTGTTATGAGAGGCATAAAAAAATAAAAAAATCAACAACAATATATTTCGACAACCATATGTCACATATAGTCGGTCAAGAGAACAGACGGGAAAACTGAACAGGTGCAAATTACTTTTTTTTAAAAAATCAAGTTTCGAATAATCTATACATTGTTTACTTTGGTTTACGATAAATAATTTACTATGAAAAACATCAACTTCTTATAAATTCGACACAACTAACTAAACTAAAAAAAAAACATTGTCCATATTGTTGTTCCCTGCAATTTGTACCAAGTTACATAGTTTTATAAGCACAACCTATATTTACCTTTTAAACTTATCACACAATTAAAGCTTTAAAGTTGATAAAAATAAGTTTAGTATGACATTGAAAAAGAACAAGACTTAAAATTGTGAAGTACAGTTTAAGTTGGTCTTGATGAGGACAATGCACTGTTTTTTTTATTTATTCATTTTTATTAAGCAGGTTTCTGTCATCAGGACAAAACCATATTCCTGCTCATTGCTTGTGTTACAGATATCTTGTTTTGATCGTGTAAACTAAATATTAAATACTAAGAAAAAGCATGTGTCAGAATAAGCATTTCAGTCTTAACCCTGTCCTTGAGATTGGGGCCATTCAGAGTCACTTCCCCTATTGTGCTATCAATAAAACATCTTAAAATTATATTTTTATAGCTAGGGAAGGCTATTTAGTTAAATCATTTTTCAGCTGGTTGCTTTGTCCTTTTGGCACCTGCAGACGCTTGCAGTTAAAGTCACATCTCAAGATGAAGAGTTTTCAAGAAGAAAGAAAGAGCACTTACCAGATCTGGTGATGGGTTGAATTTGGCTATTTCATCGGACAACCTGAAAGAAGAAGAGGAAAATTAAAAAAAGATTATTATCTTATGATTCATTGAATGACAGAAACAAAAACATGTGCTTGAGGAATGTGCTCAGAAATGGAGAGAAGATTTCTACAATGCCACTCATCACTGAGTGTACACAAGAACTGAAGACTGAAAAAAACAAGAAGCACTTGGACAAAAGTTATTTCATTTATTAATTTATCTATTCGCAAGACTAAAAGAGGACTCGATTTACAAAACAAAGAGAAAATTCACACAACCAGCCTCAGGAGGTATACTCGTGTGATACAGAAGACGAGGAAAAGAGAAGTTCAAAGTGTACTGGAATACAACATTGTAAGCCAAAGGTACGTTGACACTACAGGACCAGATCATAGAAACGGAGTCCACCAGCCATGGGAAAGAATCATTTACCCTTGACAGTGAAAAAAACAAGATACCTCAGAGATGCAGAAGAGGAAGGCAGCCTCTTGACATGCAGCTATTCAGACAGTAATTACTACGTATCCTCCTAAGAATTCATTAATAGCTAATTGTCTTTACTGTCAAAGGAGATTTAATTACTACTGAACCACGGCATAAACACATGTGGCTTGAAAGACAATTTGCTCCAGTCAAGTGCTTATTTATTTCAGAACTGTGATTCAGACACTAATGTTCAACTCTGCTTTCTTTAGTCCAAAGAATACATTCTGCTCCAATGTGTCCTATCACCATATTATCACAATAGTGGAGCAATACATTACAAAAGTGTGTTGGTAGACAACTAAGACAATCGCTTAAATGCTGCCGATAGAGGGGAGAATCGTTTGTTGCCCAGGACAAACACAAACGTAGTCTGGAGATCTGTCTCAGATTTGGCTAATACAGACTGTACAGTACTGTAGAACCTCAAATAAAGTCTGGCACAAACAAGTAAGGCTAGTAACCACTAAACTAACTTGAGGGCTCTGCAGACTGAGTCAAGAATGTCATCTGCAGCGGGCCTTTACAGGCCGCGGCTCATTGACTACAGTTCACTTTTGCTGCAGCAATACCGGGAGCCGGGAACGGCCACATGCTCCGAACAGCCATGCCCCCCCGCCAATGCTGCACCGGGAGACAAGCAATTGGCCCGCTCCGAATGGGCACTCGCCCCTAACGACAAAAAAAAACCTATCCTATCCTTCCAAATCATATTATACAACAAAATTATATATGGTTTTAAAAAAAAACACTGAAAGAGCATTACTTTAAAAGAAACTTTAGTAGTTAATAAGTATGCTTAGGTGTGTAAGGGTATTAAATGATGATAATTATCTGTTAGATCATGATAAATTCAGTCAGAGTTTTTGTTATTTAAATTGTGTCAATTGTTATTGTTTTATTTACACTAGACGTGCATTACGATGTGTTATGTTAGTGCATTATGGTGAGTAGTGCGAATGTGTATTTTTTGTATTGTCACCATGTAGACTATGTGACCCAAGGAAGAATAGCTGCTGCTGTGCAAAAGCTAATGGGGATCTAAATAAACAAACAAACGGCCTCGTCCCGAACAGGCACTGCACTAGTCCAGACTTTATACTGCGCGTGCGTCCTTGTGGTCTGACAGAAGCTCTGTTTTAAGCCATAATTTCATGATACACTTTTTTTAGATCCTTGTCACTCTTACTTATATGTTTTAAAAAGGTTTTCGTCATCAGACGTTTGGATCGTTTACCTTTGAATCACTTCCTGCAGGCTGTTCTGCCACCACCAGCTGATACAAGTTGGACAACAGACACTGTCTAACTTAGCCTATACTATCCTGAGGACAATCCAAGTACCACTGGGGCAGAAGACTAAAAGTGGGGCCCAGTTTTTGGCCCTGGTCCGTAAGTTTAATTCACCTGAAACTTTAGTCTGACAGCTGTCAGTGAAGTGGTAAGTGGTAAATGGAGTTGCATTTATATAGCGCCTTTGTAGTCTTCCAACCACTAAAAGCTCTTTACACTACATGTCAGCATTCACCCATTCATAAACACATTCATACACTGATGGCAGAGGCTGCCATGCAAGGTGCCAACCTGCCCATCAGGATCTGATCTAAACACTCATTCACACACACTGATGGCACAGCCTTCAGGAGCTGTTTGGGGTTAAGTATCTTGCCTAAGGACACTTTGACATGTGGACTCGAGGAGCTGGGGATTGAACCGCCGAGTGTGTGCTATTGCAACGCTGCAGGCTCTGAGCAGGAGCCCTCGTGTGTACATACCCTGTACTTCCATCTACTCAACTGGTGTTATAGTGTTAGTCTCTCTATATTTTTCACTTTTATCTGTTCTGAATTTAGTAATTTGTTCTTTTATTGGCATTCTATTTGCTTTATATATTTGCATCTTTTTTTTATAAGGTTATTTCCTGTACTTAAATTCAATCTGCTTTATAGGAGCCTATTTATCTTATCCACATATTTTTCATTTTGTAACTGTTTTAATCTGGAAAGCACTTTGTGCTCAAGCAGCTTGAATAGTAAATAATAATTTTATTTCTTTTAAGTTATAATTGTATAAATAAATATTGAGTCATATATATATATATATATATATATGTATATATATATATACATATATATGTATATATATACAACCTTATTATTATAGTATAGTAAAGTCAGCATAATGTACATTCCCACAGCTACCACTCTGCTGCTCTGAGTTCTGTCTTTTTGACATAATTGCAGTTCCCTTTCACTAATTGATTTTACTCTGCTGTTTTAGTTTTTTTTTACAATCCCTGTTAAGATAGCATCAATAAAACTTAACACTGCCTTACAAATCCAGACGATGGATAGTGTGCGCATGCAACTCTAGTAAGGTACAGCAAAAGCAGCACCCAAAGGGAAAAAAAAAGGCAGGTAGTCTGCACACTGACTTGCCTGGTAACAGGGAAATGTTTTCATCTACAGTGTCTTCATCAATCAAACATCCACACAACATGTGACACACCTGTGCAGAAAGTGTTGAGTTTCATTGACAGCGATAAGAAAAGAGCAGCAGATTATAGTGAGAATGACATGACTGCTGTGCAATGGATATCTACACTATACCAAATTTATCAAGGCAACACGGAGGACGTTTTGAGTTGGCATTAAGCGGCGTGAGTAGCAAATAAAAACTGGGAGAGAGTGTCTTACTAAAACATGACAAACTCATTAAACAGGAGATGTTAGAAATAAAGCAGTCTCTAATATAAGCTTGTTTCAGTAAATAAAGGCTCTGGCCACTATTTCAGAATTGTTGATATATCTTCTTTTGGATTATGGATGAACCTGCATATAAATATTATGTGCTTCAATATCTGATTCCACTTTTTTTATTTCTGTTGTTAATATTGAGTCATCAGCCAGACTGCTGAGATTTTATTGACAAAGCATAAATGTATTCAGTGCTGTTGACCCTGGTAACTCTATATTGATAAACTCACTTGTTCTTTATCTTGCTGTATGTTTCGAGGGCTTGTGCAGCATTTGCAACTTTGACATGTTGATAGACAACTCTGTCTCCTCACAATGCTGTTCAAATAAACTAATTAGAATCAGAAAGGAAAGTAATTTCCTTCAAAACATATATGCTAATTTTTTATCCCCATGATGAGTACACATTGATAACGAACACATCTGCAAAATATTCACTGTCAATGCATCTCACTTGTTTTCCTACAATATCTGAAGAGTGATAAGGATTGACTTTTTCAATATTTCACCAAAATAAAAACATAGAGTTTCACTATAGCCTAACCCTAATCACAGGAGATGCAGGACATGGATCTCTGTTTTATTACAATAATTATATGTACATAACTACCTAATAATTGATAAAATGAAGCCCATTGTGTTGAAGAAATGAAGACAGATGCCGTCATACAGTAAACTCGTGAATCTTCAGAAGATGACACATCATTCTTTAGAGTTTATGGCGGTGGGCTTCCAGGGTCGACGGGGTTGTTCATGCCGATACATACACACACAAAACAATTACATAACACTCAAACAATGCGTGTTTGAGTGTTATGTAAATGTTTGACGCATGTCCACACACACATCTGCATCTCTGTGGCAATTTTTAAACGACTGAGTGAAGATAAAAATCTACTGAGCACGGTGCTTATTCATAATTCACAGTTTGAGGTCACACTATCTACCCTGCCCCTCTCGCTCTCTCTCGAACTTGTGAACTCTGCATTCCTTTTCCATCAAGTGAGGGCAACCAAAGTGCACCAGAGTTGTACCGTGAAATGTCGAGAGAGAGAGAGAGAGAGAGAGAGAGCGAGAGAGAGAGAGAGAGAGTTAGATAGAGAGAGAGAGAGAGAGAAAAAGAGAGAGAGAGATAGAGAGAGAGAGAGAGAGAGAGAGAGAGAGAGAGAGAGAGAGAGAGATCTACCTGTGTTATTGAGTGATGGAGGTCAAAAGGTTGCCATTGCCAAAAGCTGCTAATGGACATGACATAGCACCTTGTGGCTTTTGAGAAACTGGGCCAAACTAAACAGTGTTGACTTTAAGCAGAGCAAGAGGCCAGGCTTAAGGTGGTTAAGGATTGTTCAAAGCAGAGGTCCAGCATGAGAAAGAGCACGGAATGGATGGAAACTATAAATACCGCCCTAAATCAGAATGACTGATTTTATTGATCCTTTAAACGTACAGTAGAAGTGATCCTCGTTGCAATTGCACCTTCAGAAAGGTGACCTATTCTATCAATGCAAGAGCCAAATGATATGTTTACCGCTGCCGTGTAAAATTCCTAAATTTACCTTACAGTTTTACTCGATTTACACATTTTTTTAAACTAGAAAAGCAGAGATATATATTTCATATTCCTTTTCATCTTTATTTTATGCAGGAAACATAAATCTTTGAGGTAGAGCACAAAGGCTGAGAGAGCTATGAAAAGCATGTTTGGACATTTTCGGCCACAACTTATAGTCAGACAGACTATAAAGGTGATAAACTCTTTACTGCGAGTAATAACAGTAAAATGGTACAGTACAACGCATTCTCATGTTTGTTTTTTAATAGCTTGGGTTGCAAAATTGCAATATTGAAGGTGTAAACTTTCCATAGGAATTAATAATTTATGGTAGTTAATGGGAAATAATGGGAGTGAAATGGAAATATAGGGGTTATTTGCTCTGGCTTTATTTACCATGTCATATGCCGATACACAGATAAATTAACCATTTACCATATCATAAGCAGACATAATCCATTCATTTGCAGAATATATTCATTAATTTGGCAAATACATACAATGTGAAATTAACCGTGTGGTGAGTTAGCTAGCTAGCAACTTAACTACTGGGGAAAGGTTCAAGCCGACATTGTGGGCAGTCGGCAAACGTAGGGTTTAAAGTGAACAAGTAATTTAAAAAAATAAACGTTTTACAATAAAGAATGAATTAAAACTGCTCAAATAGCATGCTCAATCAAGCTACATCCCACATGGTAACAGCTACCAAGCAAAACCTAAATATGATGGGAGAATGCACTGTGCATGCAGAGGGTTGTAATTTTACTGAATTCCTAATTAAAGTTGCTATAGACAAGTTTTCAACTTTTTCCAAACTTTATTAATAACACAATAATATTAAAATACAAATTACACCGGCTGTTCCACCGTCAGCCATTTCCGCTACCTGGGGAAAGCTACCAATAGCTACCGGGGGAAAACAAAAGCGCTATCCTTTTTGGTTGCACAAAAGTTGAAGCACTTCCTTTGTGCTGTATTGTAATGTAATTTTTCATGGCCAATACAGCCCAGCAATAAATCCTGCTGTAGTGGCTAATTGGCCACAATTCAGTCCAGAAATGTACAGTAGCTGTCTTTATCTTCCAATTGTGTTTGAGTTTTAAGAACAGTTGAACCTCCTGCCACTCAAACACACCAACTAAGTGCATTTTATTACATCATGATGACAACCACCACCCTAACCATGTTATTGCCCCCACTGGCCTGGAGTGTAAATGCCCAAATTAAAATGACTGTTATTGTTTGCATGTTCTCACTTTTACTTTTATGGATACCATTCCTAGAGAGTACACCAAGGTTAAATCGCTAATGCTTGTTTTATGTTTTATATGTAGTCATTGCCTCGAATGATTCATGTCTTAATTATGTTTTATTCTGCTACAGACATTCTCCACCATAGAAGGTAATAAAGCTGTTAACTTTAATGAAAGTAGTTTTTGGGATGCTAGGATTGCATTACATCGTTCTGACATAGTAACGACAACAACAAAACACTAAAATATCCATAAAGGGATTTATTGCAGGGCTGTATTAGGTTCATTTATTTTGAACAGGTGTCCATATTTTTTTCTGGTATTTTAGGAATTTTCGGTGTATAAAGGTTAGTAACATTAACATTAAAAGTTTATACAACTAAGATTTTAATGAAGTTACAAGTAAGATTAACTTTAAGACTTAAGTCAATGCTGAAACACATATTTAAACATGATTTGCAGTACAGGACTGACTGCATAGACATACTGTATGAGTTGGGTTTGAGCCTAGGTAACTTGAATCTCAGAACCAATTTGAGAGTAAGAACTTGATTTTAAGGTCCCATATTGTAAAAAGTGAGATGTTCAGGTCTTTTACATTATAAAGCAGGTTTAAGTGCTATATAAATACTGTTAAACTATCAAAACGCTCAATATACGGAGAAATACACACAGCCCGTATTCAGAAATTGTGCGTTTGAAACAAGCCGTTAGGATTTCTGTCCATTTGTGATGTCACAAATATACAATATTTCGACCATTACGCGGTTTTAAACGTAAACATTCTAAATGTGTCCCAGTTTATTTCCTGTTGCAGTGTATGTGAATAACATCAGGAAGTAAACATGGACCCAAACTGTTGCCTAGCAGCGCAATTCCGTTGAAATGAACTAAAACGGAGCGTTTCAGGCAGAGGGTAAATAGAGGTATATTCAGGCAGACAGTATGAGGAAAATAAAGTGTTTTTTGAACATTACAGCATGTAAACATGTTCTAATAGAAAAACAAAATACAAGTATGAACCTTAAAATGAGCACAATATGGGACCTTTAATAAGTTTTATTCACCCATCCATCCCTTTCAGACAGTTGTACACTCATCGGCCACTTTATTAGGCACACCTGTTCAATTGCTTGCTAACAGAAATAGCTAATCAGCCAATCACATGGCAGCATCTCAATGCATTTAGGCATCTAGACGTGGTGAAGACGACTTGCTGAAGTTCAAACCGAGCATCAGAATGGGGAAGAAAGGGGATTGACGATTGATGACTTTGAACGTGGCATGGTTGTTGGTGCCAGACGGGCAGGTCTGAGTATTTCAAAAACTGCTGATCTACTGGGATTTTCCCGCACAACCATCTCTAGGGTTTACAGAGAATGGTCCGAAAAAGAGAAAATATCCAGTGAGCGGCAGTTGTGTGGACGGAAATGCCTTGTTGATGTCAGAGGTCAGAGGAGAATGGGCAGAGTGGTTCGAGATGATAGAAAGGCAACAGTTACTCAAATAACCACTCGTTACAACCAAGGTATGCAGAATACCATCTCTGAACGCACAACACGTCCAACCTTGAAGCAGATGGGCTACAGCAGCAGAAGACCACCCGATACTAGCACCGGCCACTTTATTAGGTACACCTTGTACCTAATAAAGTGGCCGGTGAGTGTATATGCAAATGTATTTTAATGCTACACTGCTGCTTCTTTGTTGTCCACATAATCCTTTCCAGCAGAGTTAACTTAAGGGCTCATTCACACGGGATACATTATATAGCTTGGCCCCTTTCTTCTTCTTCCATTCTCTTTTTCCTGCACCTCAAGAAGGTCACAGGTCAGCCTACAGAACAGCCACCCTGAAGCTGATAGGGAATCAGTGCCTCGTCAAGCACACTTCACTAGGGCTGATATCATCCAGTTCATCAGAGCAGTCTAGTTTCAACATCAGCTCTCACACAGATAAATATTGAAAGTTGAAGCTGGGGACAGAGAGGCTGAGCAGTGAATAGTTAACAAGCTTCACCGTGGCCGTTCCTGGCACCCAAACAGTATTAGCTCCTCATTTGTCAGTTAGCACTCCTTGCTTTCCTGTCAAGGCTCAGCGATGGCAGTCTTGCTACACTTGTATGTCATCTAATGTACAGCTGTTCAAAGTTTATGGGGGAAGGGTCAGCTCTGCCATTTGCACTCATAGCGATGTCAACAATCCCATAGCTGTCCATTTGAGACAGGCGCAGCATCCTGTTGTAACTGTCCAGACATGCACGGTGAGGCCCCTGGATTACAGATGTTTTGGAGGCCCTACCCTCCCTTCACAGTATGCCACGGCAACGTTAATACAGTACCCCCCTGTCAATGGACAGCGACAAATATTAAATGGGGTGTCCTCCTAATCAGTAATCAGAATATGAAACTCATCATTATAAGACAATAAGTCAAGACAAATCAAGGTTATTGAGCCAAGTGGGCCTGTGTGCATAGCGGCAACACGAGAAGACAAAAACAAAACATCACAGGCAAAGAGCCAGTATAAATTTGGGGTGTGGATTTAGGGGTCCTCCCCCAAATTTTTTTAAGGTTTTTTTACCTACCGTAATACTATGTATTTTTACATAATTTTGAACCATTATTATGACTATAAATAACACCCAAACAGCTTGAAAACAAAACTTGCTCTAGTTACCTCCGCCAAGGCTGAAAGCCTAGGAAGGATGTTATGTTTTCACCGGCGTTGGTTTGTTTGTTTTTTTGTCCGTTAGCAGGATTACTACAAAAGTCCGCAATGGATTTGAATAACAATTTTTGGAGGGGTGGGGTGTGGCACAATTAGCAATCCATTAGATTTTGGTGGTGATCCAGATCATGATCTAATGTGTCATTAATTAATTTTATTCTAGCCTATAGCCTAGACCCTGGGTTCCCAGCTGCAGACCTCCAGACCCCCTACCTGTCCATTCTCCAGCTCTCTCTGCTGTAACACACCTGAACCAGCTGATGCTCAGCCATGATCCAACAGTAAGGGCTGCTGAGTTGCATCATGTGTGTTCAAAACACAACATGATGAGTATGTAACTGCTACTGCTACAACAGCTGTGCTATTGGTTTATTGTCCACTGCTCGTGGTCAATAAACTGATGATGTTGATGATGACGGTGGTGCTTACGATAGATGGACTACCACGAAAACACTCATTTTAGGGATTCACAATGTATAGACAGTTAACATTCAGAACACAGGCAGCGACAGTCTTCTGGTACTTATTCTCTAACTACCAAGCATTTATTTATCACTCAGTTAGTGTGATGAACAGGGTTTTATCAGTGCTCATCGTCGCGCATTAGCAGATAACCAGTTCCGCCCGGCATTCTAACATGGTGCCTGATGGATGATTCACTCTCATCGGTAACATTATGTACTAACTATGCAGGACGTGAACATTGTATCGCTACATTACAGAAACCTCGTACTCACCCTCCCTTTCCCGTGTCGTGTTTATGTCGTGCCGTGCATCGGCTTGTCCAGCCGTATATTGGCGGGGACTCTGATATTAAATTTTTTAAAGCTTGTGTCTTGTGAGGCCCCCTTGTATATGGACTTCAGCCCGTGAAGGTGCCATTGATGGTGAGGTCAAGGAAACATCTTGCAATCTTTTGCAAGATGATTCAACAGTAAACTTGACCCGTCTTTGTTGTAGATAAGAAATAGATACATCACCTGATTACGTTATTTACATTTCTTTCATAGGATACAAGTCTTAAACAAAACAGTGCTAGTCGGTTTCTGGCTACTAGGGGTAAAAATAGAGCCAGGGAACTGATAGATATTATAGTTTATACTAGTTTAAGACATGTATGTTAGTTAGCATCAGCATGCTAGCTACTGTAGCTGCCAAGGTTTACTTTTTGTGCACACAAATTGTCCAGGAGCATACAGTCTATTCATTCCTGCACAGCTGTGAGAGGGTGCATACAAGCACAAATCAAGCACAAATTGCAGATTGCAGCATTAATCAGTATTCTCCTAGCAACAAGGCAGTCTGCCACTGTGCTTGACTGAAATCCCATAATGGCAGCCGCCTATTCATTTCTTTATTTAAACCACACAGTGAGTGGAACCCAAGAGTTGGCTTGAGGCTTATTTTGCCTCCTTTGCACATACTGCTGCAACTTCTACAAATCTTTACTCTTAGACTCTCAGGAGTGGACTGTGTTGCGTCCTCGGAGCAGAGCTAGACTGGCCTTGTGGAGAGCTATAGACCATTTACAAAATAGCATGCTATTTATTGTGCTAAAACAGTATGTGAGATGTTTTAGTGTAGTATTTCCGGTGAAATATTACAGTATGAAACGCTGGACACTACAGCGGCATAAATATCCCACAATGCAATGCGATATTGACGACAAAGTTCATAACGGACATTGACGGACAGCAACATCAATAACGCTTCAACTGTAAGAATAAGATTTCACTTTGCATAATATATATATTAAATTAATTCAGAATTTGATTCTCACAAATCGTTGTTTTGGCCACATGAGGTTGGCAGGAGTTACCATGGTTACACGTCTTCAACCGGCAAGGAGGGTCTCAGGAAGTGACGACGCAAATTACTGATCAGTGTGTCAGAAAAGATACATACTACTGTTTATTCACACAAAAGTATGTTGAACGATAGTACACATAATGAGTATGTAGTGCATAATATGCAATTTCGGACGAAGCCTAACCTAAGCCTAATCTGTCTGAACAGTGCTGTAGGACTGTATGTCAAAAAAGAGAACTATGAAAATAGAGAGCAAAGGGATGAACAGCTAAGAAAAAGAGATGACAAACACAAGTGGTGACTTGAGGAGAATAGACAGTCGCCACTCAATGTCTGCTCCACTGTGAATATAGCAGAGGAGCAAAAAAAGTGTCCCTGCCCTGACCTGGGAGAGACTGACAGCATGTATCAGAGAGAGAGAGAGAGAGAGAGAGAGAGAGAAAGAGAGAGAAAGAGAGAGAAAGAGAGAGAGAGAGAGAGAGAGAGAGAGAGAGTCTGTGTGTAAGTGTGACAGATAGAGTGACAGGGACAGGGAAGCAGCAGTGTCCCCAGCGATTGTGGTTTCTTGTCTGGTTACATATTCAGTCCTGACAGACACTGAAGGCTGAATAAGGATTTACTGGACTGGACAGTTACAGACAGGAAGAAACATATTACATGTTTGAAATGAACTGTTTAGCTCTCTGCTAAAGGCTGGCAAACCGTATAAAATTATAAATGCAATAATATTATCATTAATAACTAATAAAGCATAATTGCTTTTTTTTTTCTTTATTCATGATAAGAGATTGTGTTAATTGATCAACCTGCTAATTTTTCATTAAAGTAACACGCAGTGCCAATATAACTCAAAACAACTTCTGTCAACACCTAAAATCCGTTTTAACCCCTAAATGAATGGGTGTTATTCCAAACATCCCTACATACCTTGGGTCATTAGCGACTCGGCACTTAAGCCATATATTAAAGGTGCAGTGTGTAGGATTTGGCGACATCTAGCAGTGAGGTTGCAGATTGCAGCAAACTGAAACTTCTCCTGTGTGCCAGGCATGTAGGAGAACTACAGTGGCCGACGAGAAAATGTCCCTATCGCCACCATATTGGGGAAGGCAGGACTGGACTGTAAACAAATATAAGTGAACGGGGGAGCTGCCGTTTTTCTGGATAAAAAGCTTTAAATTTCTGAAATTATTTCAATAAGTCATTTTTTATATTCAAGCATTTATGATCTATATGGAGTACTGTAAATTTGATCCTCCCCCCTTAATTAAAAAAACTTTTGGTGAAAAACTAATCAGTAACTTTACGTTACTGCTTCCAGTTCATGGATCACTGGCCAGTCTGTTTGTCGATATGATGGGATTCAATAGTTGATTCTTAAAAAGTTGTCCTCTCTTGACACATTTTCATTCAAAGATGTTTCATATCATCAACATTGCCGTTTAAGTTACATCTTTACATAACGTTTGCTTCCGTAGTTCATCAGTATTGTTTAATCCTCAACCATTAGCAAAGCTAATGTTAGCTTATAGTATCTTCATGTCTCACATAATATAATGTTTAAAACTTTAAATTTACGATATGTGTCTAATACGGCAAACAATATAGCTGATGTCATGTCTCGGTTTCTAACGTTAAGCCTATCGTTGATACACACTCTTTTGAGGGTCTAGTAGTGATTATAGCCTAGTAGGCTATCAATATGTTATGTAACTGGAAACAAAAATGTATTTTTCTAGGTAGATCATAAACCCATGAATATAAAAAATGACTCACTGAAATTGGTTGAGATTTTAGACATTGTAGTGCTTTTTATCTATTAAAACTTTACTTGTACTTGTTTACAGGCCAGTCCTGCCTTCCCCAATATGGCGCCAACATTGAGGTATCGCAGCAACGGGCTGAATCAGCCAATGCGGTATCTATGTATATATGGTCCGAACCAAGACGGCAAACTCTTGCCTCCCACATTGTCAACAGCAGCACATTACGACTACAGTCCTTTCATTCTTACCCTTCACAATAAAAGACCTGAACATATAATATATCACTTCTTACCAGAGAGCATTTCACTAAGAGGAAACTCAACAAAATAAATTACTCAACAAAATAGCTTATAGTAGTCATCTCCAAGTAGCGTAAATGGCAGACGGTGGAACAACGATTCTTAGGGTTGTTTCTTGCTTTGGACCGTAGCCAGACTGCTAGCGGTAGCCATGTTGCTAACTGTGTTGTTGGTAGTTGCTAGACTCAGAAAACAGAAAACAGAAGCAACCCGGTAGCTACAGCACCAACAAAGCACGGGGAGGAGAGTTATCTGTCACACAGAAAATAATACAATTTTAAAAGTGAGAGGAAATTTTCAGAGAGTGCTCGGGGGAAGCTTGAGCGCCCCCTTGCTGCCACGCATGATTTTATGTTGTTGTTATTGTCAACAAATGCCATGGATAAAGAAAATCCAGCAGTGCTAGTTCATCCTGTCTGAGACTCTCAGCCCCAAGCCCATTGTTTCTGATTGAATAAATTAAGCCTTAAAAACAGGTCACAACTATATATTATTTTTTGTAAAGGCTCAGTAATTTAGATAAAATGTTTGTAAGAAGATGTAACTCACACAGGAGGAAACAATGCATCTATTGGGGACTATTTACAGCGGCGAATTAATCCACAAACTTCAGGGATATCATTCAGTTCCATTTAGGAAGCACAAGTGATTGTGAATCACTTTTACCTGCTTTGGTGCAAATGAAAGTGACAACAGGTGCAATGGAGGTGCATGTTACTGACCAAACTGTCAGAAACAGACTCAATGTGGGTGGCATGAGGGCCCAACGTCCTCTAGTGGGACCTGTGCTCACAGCGTGCAGCTCAATTGGCATTCGCCAGAGAATATCAACATTGGTAGGTCCGCCATTGGCACCCCGTTCTCTTCACAGATGACAGCAGGTTCACACTGAGCACATGTGACAGGAGTGAAAGAGTCTGGAGACACTGTGGTGAACATTATGCTGCCTGTAACATCATCCAGCATGACTGGTTTGGCGGTGGGTCAGTGATGGTCTGGGGAGGCATATCCTTGGAGGGTCGCACAGACCTCCATGTCATAGCCAAAGGTACACTGACTGCTGTTAGGTACCGGTATGGAATCCTTGTCAGACCTTACGCTGGTGCAGTGGGCCCTGGGTTCCTCCTGGTGCAGGTCAAAGCCCGGCCTCATGTGGCCAGAGTGTGTCTGCAGTTCCTGGATGACGAAGGCATTGATGCCATTGACTTGCCCTCACGTTCCCCTGACCTAAATCCAACTGTGCACCTATGGGACGTTATGTATCGGTGCATCCGACGCCGCCGAGTGCCGCCACAGACTGTCCAGGAGCTCACTGATGCCCTGATCCAGGTCTGGGAGGAGATCCCCTAGGACACCATCCGCCGATACACACCATACACACTACTGAGTCACATTATGAAATGCTGTGATGAAATTCACGCAAGTTTGTTACGTCATTTTGTTCTCAACAAATTATACAATGTACATCAGTACAGATTTTACACTTGAATAATTCGTTCATCAAGATCTAATGTGTGATTTAAGTGTTCCCGTAATTCTTTTGAGTAGTGTATATAAACTACAGTGCGTATGTTGATGGTAATAAAGGAACATGTCACCCAGTACAACATTATGGCTCACTGACGTGTGTTTAATAGTTTTGTACAAAAAAAAGAACAATGTCACTATAAAATATATATATATATATATCAGGCTTTGGATACATACACTTTACTTGTTAGTAGGATCAATTCATTATTGGATTTGGTCTTTTGTTGCCAATAAAAAAAATAAAAATAAATAAATATCACCGGACTTCTCCTTCATTACAGACGCTTACATCATCCACTAGCTTCAGTTGCTCTTCTCCAAACCCACATCATGAAATTTTATACCTGCCTCCCACTTAATATGGCATTTGCATTTCATGGATTAATCTGTTTCCTCTGTTCACACAAATGAGGTTCCATGTTCTCCCCATGCCTGCATCCATTTCCTCCCACAGTCCAAAGACATGCAAGTTAGGTGAACTGGACAACTCTAAATTGCATGTTGGTGTGTAGCCCAGTCTCACGGCAAAGCGTGTAATACTGTAGACCCGTCGGTCCACCAGAAGAAAGCGTGTCAGTGTCACGTTTTGTGTCGCCGAGACGTGAATATTACACGCCTGCATGAAGGTGCAGTGTTTTGTAGTGATTGTCACGTGTTGTATAATAACAGATATGTAACTTTAGAGCAACCTTCATTGTATATAAAGTGAGAAAGACCACTTATAGTGGGTTGGTGGGGAGGTGTATGGGTCAAACAAACACAGGACTTTCAAGCGGGAGACCCGTGATTGAGACTGGTGTTTTGTTTTGCAAGTTACGCTAGTGATGTTTGTCACATGGTTTGTAGTGACGGTTGTCATGTGATGTTTGTCACGTGTTTTGTAGTGACGGTTGTCAAGTGATGTTTGTCACGTGTTTTCCGTCCTGACTTTACATTGTTGCCGGACGTGTTTTACTTAGTTTCCGTACTTATTTCAAGCCCAACCATGAGGTTTTCCCTTAACCAACTAAGTGGTTTTGGTGCCTAATCCAAAGTGAGTGGCTTTGTTGCCCCCTGCTGGTATTGCCCAGTAATGCAGGCGTGTAATATTCACATCTCTGGGAGGCAAAATGTGACACTGACACGCTATCATCTAGTGGACAGTTGGGTCTATTACACGCCTTGTTGTAATATCGGGTTGTGGTGTGATTGTGAGTGTGGATGCACCAATACCAATGACAGTATCGGGTATCAGGTCCGATGCTGTGCTCATGTAATCGTACTGGTAACCTTACTGATAAAACGTGACGTTAACGAACAAGATTAGCGCCTTGCATGCAGGGCTGCTGTAGTTTAAATGCCGCCTAGCTGCAACAAACTGAGTCCCCTGCAGTTCACCCGTCCAGCAGAGTTAGCAGCTACGATGTTGTTAGTTTAGCAGTGAGGTTGTCAGCAGTGTGTCTACGTGGCATACTCTGTCAGGGTTTTTGCCAGTCTATTCCAAGCCCGGCGTAGCATTAGCGAGTGTCCAGCCGAGAGAGAGAGAGAGAGAGAGAGCGTGTGACTGATGATGGGTATGAAGTTATCAGTAACATTATAACTGTAAATGCAGCAGTGCAGTGTGTGAACAGTTTATTTGTCGGTGAATAAATGCTACAACTCCTCAAGACCCGTGACTAGACTCAGGCCAAGCTCCTACGTCTTACTTTGCCATCCACCTGCTGATCAAATTTAAGGGGGTTTGCCCTGAAGTTGGCAACAACTCTGGCTCAGGTGCACACAAGGTGGGCTGACGTTTAAGGTGGACCAGCTATTCTCCTTTGAGTGACAAGCCATTCTGAGTTTTGCTCAGCTTCTTTTTTTTTTTACTGACTGGATGGATGTTTAATTGTTCATGTGGTGTTTTGTCCGCCATCATCTCATTATTACTCTCATTACTTTTTGATGATCAGACGCACATCATAGTGGGTGGCTACAATAGTCTGATGTTGTGACTTACACTGCCAGAAATCAAATTAAAGGAAGAAGTGAAAGCAGGTCCTACAACAAACCTAAATGAACCAAATGTAAAAACAAACACATCACAGTGATTATTTTTAAACTACAAACTTCAGTTGTGATTATACCTTTAAGGCTAAAAAAAAAGTTTGGAAATTCGTGTTTGGTCGGTTATTTCTCTGTTGTTACAATGCTAATGGTCATTGTATTTTAGATCGTTGGAAAGCCTGTTTATTTACCTTCACAATGATGTCCAACTTGTAAGGATCATGCATTTGTGGGATGAGCAGCACAGCTGATTATGTGGGTAGCGCCCAAGAAAAATTTGCCAAAATGCTCTGCCAATGGTAAACATCGATTCTCCTGTTGGTGTTGACTCTTGTTTTGAGTTGTTTGGTGGATTGGATGATTGAACTCTCTTTCAGTAACAAGGAACAAACAAGATATATTGGACACTTTATCCATTCAATACACCGTCAGGAACCACAGTAGCGGTGGAAGATTCATACGCAGCCACAACAGCCTGGCACCTCCTCCTCATGCTGGTCACCAACCTGGTCACGCGTTGCTGTGGGATGGCGTTCCATTCCTCAACCAGGATTCATTGCAGGTCAGCCAGCGTGGTTGTGTTGGTCACTCTAACACGTACAGCACGCCCAAGCTGATCCTACAAGTGTTGAATTGGGTTGAGGTCTGGACTCTTGGCAGGCCGTTCCATTCTCTCTACTCCCACATTGTGGAGGTAGTCTGTGATAACCCTGGCTCTGTGGGGGTGAGTGATGTCATCTTGGAGGATGAAGTTAGATCACAGATATAATTGATCGCCACTGGCTTCAGAATCTCATCCCGATATCTCACTGCATTGAGATGGCCTTCAATGATGACAAGCCTTGTTTTGCCAGTGACATCACTGAGAGAACACACAACCACGCTGGCTGACCTTCAACGAATCCTGTTTTAAGAATGGAACGCCATCCCACAGTAACGTGTGACCAGGTTGGTGACATGAGGAGGAGGTGCCAGGCTGTTGTGGCTGCGTATGGATCTTCCACCGCTACTGAGGCTCCTGACGATGTATTAAATGAATAAAGTGTAAAATTGCCAATATGTCTTGTTTGTTCCTTGTTACTGAAAAAGAGTTCAATCATCCAATCCACCAAACAATTCAAAACAAGAGTCAACACCAACAGGAGAATACACTGTTTACCATGGCAGAGAATTTTGGCAAATTTATCTTGGGTGCTACCCACATAATCAGCTGTGCTGCTCATCCCACTAATGCAGGATCCTTACAAGTTGGACATCATTGTGAAGGTAAATAAACACGCTTTCCAACAATGTAAAATACAATGCCAAATAGCATTGTAACAACAGAGAAGTAATCCACCAAACACAAATTTCCAAACTTTTTTGTCCAAGTTTATATAGAAATAGTTAAGAAAGAGTGAAATTAATCATACATGTAATAGGGACGGCAGCTGGTCTCTGCCAATCCTCCTCTTTCCATCTCTCCATCTCCGCAGCCATCCTAAAATCCATCCATACCTCTAAATAAAGAGGTTAACATGACCGGGCCTGGCGTCTAAATGTGATTACTGAAGTGATTTTTTAGCCCATCCAACCACTAATGTGACAGGCAGCCATTTTCCGCTAGAGTTACACAAACACACACACACACACACACACATACAAACACACGTGCCCTCACGCAGACATACACACCACATCCTGCGATATGCACAAAAAGCACACACACACAAACACAAACAAACTCCCCAGACACTCATAAAATTAGATGGACAGAAATGAGAGGAGGGATGGGTAAAAGGTGGTGGTGGTGGAGGTAGGGGAGGAGGGGTCAGGGACAACTGGGGAGGGAGGAATTTGATTGTTATTGCTTCCTCTGGGTCTCTGCAAGTGTGTGTGTGTCTGTGTGTGTGTGTGTGTGTGGGAGAGACAGAGACAAAGAGGGAGAGGGAGAGATAAAGGCGATGAGAAATAATACGAAGAGACAAACATAAAGAGAGGAAAGAGAAAGACAAAGAGGGAATTACAGCATCTGCTCAACAATACCTTCGTTCACATGTCAGATGGGTACATGCCTCGAAATCAATTGTTCCCACCTTTCTAGCCTTACACGTGTTTAGGGAGAGTTGAGCTGCTCAGTCAGTTGACAGAAAATTGTTATTATAAAATTAAAATTGAATTTCTGTAATGTATCATGTGTCATTGTATTCAACATTAAAGCCTAATGGATTGTGTTTTTGGGGGGATTTGATTATCAGTTGTCGTTTTACATTTTCAATTCATAAAGTCATGGTACTGGTTAGGAAGTTAAAATTACTCGAGGTACTCAATTACTAACAATGATCGATGCATCGAGGCTTCGGCCATACCAACTGCGGAGGCGTGTTTTTTTTTACAGTGCCGCTAATCTACAGTGTGCAGATTGAATTGAACAACGAATCCCTGTTGAAATCAGCAGGAGAGCGAGTTAATATTAGCTGTTAGCAGCCGGTGGGAAGCACGGTCTGGCTTGGCTAAATAACAGAGCTAACGGCTATCATTATATAATATTATGATGCGGTCAAGCTCTTCAGTAAAAATGACAATTGGGCGTTTTATAAAGTTATCACGATGTGCATCGATGAGCCTTGGGTCTGACCCTGTCGCCGGTTTTCCTTCCTCGGACCACTGCAGACCGGGAACATCCCACAAGAGCTGCAGTTCTGGAGATGCTCTGACTCAGTCTTCTAGCCATCACTACTTGGTCCTTGTCAAAGACGCTCACATTCTTACACTGGCCCATTTTTTCTGCTTCCAACACAAAGTTCAAAGCTCAAAATGTCCACTTGCTGTCTAATATATCCCACCCACTGACAGGTGTTATTGTAACGAGATAATCCATGTTATTCACTTCACCTGTCAGTGGTCTTAATGTTATGGCTGATCAACTGTATATTTAATTATTGCTCCTTAATAAAGAAAAAGTATTTTTTATCCGATACTTGATTAATCAATGGAATAATCGGTAGAATACTTGATTACTATAATAATTGATAGCTGCAGCTATAGTCAAAATGATGAAGGTCATGTGAGGAGAGGTTATTCTCGGGGAAAATGTTTTCTTTCTCAAAATATAATCTTTGTTAAATCAAATGAAAAAAAAAAAGAACTGACTATCTGAAAGTTTTAAATGAAGGCAATATACTGTTACTTACTGTAAGAGGAACATGTCTTTTTTTTTTTTTTTTTTAAAGAGGGTTAAGTAGTAATGTGAAAAAAATATTGAGCTCCTAATAAAACATGTAGCACAATTTGCAAGTTAAAAATAATTTCATGAACAAATATAAAAATAGATAATCAGAAGAGTTTGTTGGCATTTGGCATATTGTACATTTTAACATCATTTGTTTGTTCATTGTAGGTGCATTGCATTATATTGTTTTCTGCTGTGCTGTTTATGGCCTTTGAATTTGTTTTGTTGTAATTACACTAACATCCATTTAAATAGCAAATACATTAAACCAAGGTCATCAAAGTAGTAAGATAATAAGGTTAAAATCAGTGGCAGACCTTGACTTGGTTCAATACATTTACTAAGAACTGTATTAAATGAGAGGTACTTGAACTTCACTTGAAATATCACCTTTTTACTCCTCTAGATATATATGACAGTTTAAGTTACTATTTACTTTACAGATTGATATTTTACATGTACATCAACATATAAAATATGACACATTGTTAAAGATTAAACTACCTAATTATGTAAAACACATTTAATTAATTTTAAATTCTGGGATCAGCTCCAGCCCTCTATAGCTGATGGATGGATAATAATAAATGCAATTTCATATGTAAAAATACAACACTTGGTACAAAAAATAAGTCTCAACACATGTATTGAATTTTTTAAGAAAGACACAGGAAATTATAATGTAATAAGTTATGTGGAGTTGATTTGCAAAGGGATTTTCTTGAAAGAACTGCTGGAATCTCATTATATTAACAAATATATATATATTAAGTATTACAATTAGTACCAAATTATATTGTCCTTTCTAGGAACTTTCCTATGACTTCACAGTAACACAAGAGATATTTTCTAGGAAATAATTAGGAAACACTGGGACCCTGTAAAAATAAAGTGTTACCAAGCATTGTTTTTGCTGCTTGTGTGAAACATTTGAATATGTCATCCATCACTGGTGACAATGGGGTTTGTAAACAATAAAGGTATAAATCCTGATGCCATAAACTACAGTCATACACACATTGTTGTGCTTTAAACAAACCGTGGGCGGTTTTAGTATTTTGCATGTCTCTGGCATGATGATATAGGCTTCATTGTGTTCAGTTTGTTTTAACAATAAATGGCAATGAAGCACATGTTATGATGCCAAAAAGAAGTACAAAAAAAATACAAAGCGCTGAAATGTGCTGTGAGAGGAAAGAAAGAAAGAGTGAGAGAGAGACTGAGAGGGAGCACGCACAATCTGTATCTCTTTCTTTCTCTCTGTTGCCGTCGAGCTCTCCCTCTCTCTCTCTCTCTCTCTCGCTCCTCCTAGACAAATGTGACACTCGGGACTCCCCCTCTTTCCACTCTCCCTTGATGGATAGCACACACACACAAACATGCGCACGCGCACACACACACACTCTCACTGATGTATTGCCAGAGGGTGGGGGGGTGAGTGTGTGTGTGTGTGTGTGTAGGGGGAGGGGGTGGGGGGGGGGGGGGGGGGTTTGAGGGCTAACGATTACGGGAATTGTCATTCGCCGATCATTCGTCTGCATTTGTAAACCATCAACGTCAAGAGCTCACACACACACACACACTTGCACACACACAGATGTTGCTACAAGGGGGGTTGGGGTCATAAGTGTGTGTGGTGTGTGTGTGTGTGTGTATGCGTTTGTGTGTGTGTGTTTCTGCCATTTTCCGTCATCTAATCTCCAAAACTCACATTAAGAACATTAGAAACAGATCATGTATCACTGGTCTGCTGTGTGTGTGTGTGTGTGTGTGTGTGTGTGTGTGTGTGTGTGTGTGTGTGTGTGCAGGGACACTCTTCCACTACCTCTTGACGCTGATGGGTTGTAAATGCAGACAGATTATTATTATAGAAAGTGAAAGAAAGATAGAGAGAAAGAGAGAGAGGCTTGACGCATTGGAAATATTGTCCTTGTTACATTCATGCCAATAAAGCACGTTGAATTGAAATTGAAAAAAGAGAGAGAGAGAAAGGAAAAGGACTCTTTTTTTCACCCGGATGATAAGTGGAGTTTTTCAGAAAATCAAACATTCACTTTTTTTTTTAATTGACACTGACTTTTAACATCATTCAACAGAGGACCAACGTGTGCAGCCTGTTCACCACAGAGCCATGTATTTAGAAGCGCATAATGCAGGATGCTCACGTTTATGCCCCGGGGAATGAGAATGACTTGAATGATAACTTTACATGAATGAAAGCTAATTTTGTAAAGAAAACTATTCTTTTGGTTCCAGGTAGAAGAAAAATAAACCCTGTCAGCAAAGCACCATGCTCAGCTATTCGTTGTAACCTTCCATTGCTGTTAAAAAAAGGTAAAAGAAATGTACAGTACGATGTATCCAGTAGTTTACAATATAAACCACACACACATGAACGTGAACATCCTCTGATCCATTGCGGTTTGATACTTTATATTCAAGTGAACCATTTTACACCAACTGTAGGTGTCTTTTACCACTTCTTCTTGTGCTTTGTTTCAGTAGATTTACATATACAACATTATAGTATGTTCCTCTCAACCCGGTTTCCCAGCAAATATGTTTTGTAAGAAAGCTAATGTCGCCCAGATTATATTTTTTATCAACATAGCGAGGAAACATTAATTACTTTATTTGCAAAGTCAATGCATTTAATTTATATTCAAACACTATCTGCTCTTGCAAATACAGTGTCCTCACATAGTGACTTTGTGTTGTTGATTTGGTTGTGTTTAGGCCGTCAAAACTCTAGATTAAGTTTAAGGAAAGACTACGGTTTTGGCCTAGTACTGAATAAGTCAAAGGTGAATTGGGAAATGAAAAGAAATCACCGGCACTCACAGATAAAGAGTCTTTTTTAGTTTATTCCAGCGCTGATGACGGTTCGTTTGGTTGCCCGGAATAAACTAAAAAAGACTCTTTATCTGTGAGTGCCAGTGATTTTTTCTTCTGTTCTTACCACTACCTGGCACCCGATACTGTTCAAGTCTTGGAGACGTGCTCGCAGCTATTTTCTTTTTTGACTTTTAGACACGAGACACACATTTAATTGATAACATTTATTCCAAACCACAATGTTTCCCTCATCTTAGTATTGAAACGGAATATTCGAGCGGCATAACACTTACTAGAGGGATTTAATTCAAATTGTTCACACTTGATTGGACCGCTAAAAATCGGGTGGGCAGGTTTAGAATGTTGCCGTTAGGGGTTGCAGATTGATTGATGGAATGATGTCATGATATTAATGGTTGAAATTTTTTTTACTAGATTTTGATATAAAAATATGAAGAAATTGTTTGTTGTTTTGCATATATTGTTAAGCAGGTGCACAATATGAATATTTCATCTTGACTTTAATCAAAGTGGTTTTGTTACCTTAACGTTACCATGTGGGAGTCAGGATGTGAACTTGACTTGTGTGCGCGAGAAATAAAGTAGCACTTCCTTCACTTATAAAAAAAAACAATAAAACATTCTTCTATGAACTTTTTACAATCCACACATGAATAATAATAAATATAGTGATATTAGCAATAAAAGGCTTCTGTTTCTTTTCATATTTGTTCAGAAAGTCGTGTTTTATCTACAATGCAGCATAGATTCCATTCACACACCTTGATTCTGCAAAAATCCTTCAGAATCCTGTTACAACACCTGAACTGTTCACCCACATTTTTCTGGAGGTGAGACTTTTCATATAATGCACAATTATGCTCTTTGTTTCTATTTCAGTCAGTTCATGTTCTCTGTGCTCCCTTACAAAAGTCCCCCTCTGATTTAGAGTCTCTCTCGCTCATTTTTATTTATTCATTTTTTTTAAAAGGTTTACTCCAGTGAAGCACTATCCAGGAATTTATATCTCCCCATTCACTAAAGATTTATTTTATAATAACTGTTTTCTTGTATTCCCTGGTGAACTAATTTAACTGAATAATAATAATAAGTTTATTGAAGGTCATTTCACCTGATCTGAATGTAGTAAAAAAAAAAATTGTTCTTGATGAATTAATATGATCGCTCCATCGTCACATGAATAAATTGTTACTGAAAGACGGCACAGAAGAGTGTGCCACACACACACACACAGACAGACAGACTGTGTAAAGAGGGCAAATGACTCAGTGAGATCCATCTGTCCAACATGACTGGTAAACACCAGGCAATATGGGATATGGACTGTGTGTGTGTGTGTGTGTGTGTGTGTGTGTGTGTGTGTGTGTGTGTGAGAGAGAGAGAAAGAACAGACTAATAAAGACACACTCCTCTCTCCCTCTCTAACAGCGATACTGACATAAGCTCTATTTTGTCTGTCTGACATCATCTCTAAAATCATATTCTATTAAAAGTGAACTCAGAAGTGATTCCGTCTATCGGTACTGTAATCTCAAAGGCTACGGCGTTGTCCGGATTTGTCGAGAGAGGAAATTAATACAAAAATGACCAAAGGCCGTATCAACTATTGAAAGCCAATTGTGATAATCAACGATTAAATCATGATGAGCTGTAAATGAAGGGACGCATGTGTCTGCTCTGCAATCTCCGTCCGTCACTGTCGAGACCAGAGAACACTTAGACCGGATTAGAAACACAGATATGCATAAATGATGCAACAGCGTGATGCTTTAACAAAAAAAATCATGTACTGTGCCAGAGGCAAAATAAATAGAAATTCTTAAAAAAAAGCTTCCCGGACACACACTGTACAAATTCACTTTTTTTTTTTTTTTTCCAGTTGACAGCTGGCATGATGAGTTTTGAATTGGTTGACTTATCATATTGTCTGTCACTTTCAGCGCAAGAGTACAAACAGCGTATTGAAATTGGAGTTGGTAGGTCCACTCAGTGTTAACTACAACCTGTGGAGAGTGACTGAATTTGGCAGCGAGGGAGGATTTCATCACACTGGTTAGACGTGTCAACGGGAACGCAAACGGCGTTGAAGCTGTTGCTTCATCTGCAGTGTGATGTGGGCTGCTCAACAGGAGGTGGGTATCATGTGGCCTTTTACAAGATGCATGAAATAGAACAGAATAACAACTTTAACTCATCTCCTCGACACTAATATGACTTTCTTTTCGATGTTGATGTTAAACCTGTGGGATTGCCGGCGATCCCGACCGACTTTATTGAGGCTGTAGCAGACTCAAGTTTTAAAGCTCGAGTGAACTTACTGGTATCATGTGAAAAATTAGGAATCTATTGGTACCAACCATGTCACATTAGCTTGTAGGGAAGGAGGACAAATAATGCTCCAAAGTTGCATGGCGAACTTCGATGACCATATTCACAGAGGTCCCTTGACCTCTCACCTCAAGATATGTGAATGAAAAAATAGGTTTTATGGCTACCCACGAGTCTCTCCTTTACAGACATGCCCACTGTATGATGAATTACATAAATTGGGTATCACTGTAAAGCTGAGACTCTTGTGGATCTAATGAGCCCAACTGTATTCATGTGTGATGATGTTAGTCCCCATAGGAGACATTTCATTGTAGTGAGACCAGTTTTTGAAACTTGACCTCACTCTATAAAATGACCTGTGGTGACCTCTAGGATAATCACATACTCGTGAAACTTTACAGCCACAAACTAAAGACCTACAGCATTCAGAGGATGGATGGCTTTCCTGGCTAGATTGACAATAAGGGGTTTACGAGCAGCTTCCAGAGCAGTAATGCCCGCCATCCAATCGCCGAAAAAAGCAATTCTTGCAGAAATCTCTAAATATCAACAGCTTTCGATACCAAATCACAGCAAGGCTTTTTTTTTGTAATGTTTTTTTGGTCTTTTAGGGTTAAAGGATGGGGATTTTTAAAAGGTAAAAAAAGGGAAAGAAAATAGTTATTAGAT
Source organism: Sebastes umbrosus (assembly GCF_015220745.1). Lineage (NCBI taxonomy): Eukaryota > Metazoa > Chordata > Actinopteri > Perciformes > Sebastidae > Sebastes > Sebastes umbrosus. The sequence goes on from NC_051271.1 coordinate 35,536,784, forward strand.
GGGGACAATTTTCAGCAGCGAATTAATCCACATTTGGTGCTCTGTATTAAGACAATGAAAAATTGGTTTTAAGCAAGTACAGGCTGTGTTTTTGTTAATGAAATAAAAATCTATATTAAAAAAGATAAAAGTTCCATACTTGTGTGAAAAAGTTTACTCTTTATTGTTAATGAACATTCAAGATTCACTAATCAAATTAATTTCAACCAAACATTGTCTTCTCTGTTATGATTTTTTTAAATTATTTTTTTTTATGCATGATGTAATAGCGTGTTAATAACAACACAAAATCACAACAAAGTGTCACTTCATTACCCATCATGATTTTTTTGTTTATTATTATACAGTATTTTCCTTTGAAGTTTGTTTTTATCTGTACAACTTTAGGACTATTAAACATAGTGCATCTACAAAATGAGAAATGATCCTTTGCTAAATCATGTGGCAACAAAATTGACTTAATGCCAAAATATGCATTTTCATATTACAAAGCCCTGGTTATCTACAAAACAAAGCACTTAATCTGTTTTACAAAATTGAGTTTGTGAACTGTGAGTTCGTGGACATAATTGAAATTGTAAGGATAATGGTCACTTTTTGTCATTAAATACTAAACTTTTTTTAATTATTATTATCAAAAACTATTAGTCTTTACATTAGTATTTATACATTCATCTCCCTTTCCTTACTGTAAGAGGCTGCAAGTCACCTTTAAAAAAAAAAAAACATCTGGCTTAAAAACAGCATGTTTCCTTTCTTTACCGCTACCTCTCCTCACACTCCCTCTCTCTCTATCTGACTTACTACTTCTTATCCACATCAAGCCATTTTGCTCAGATCTGCATTTCTGTGTATGATGTGTCATTCATCAAGGGCAGAGTAATAGCACGCTTGATTTATTCCATAGACATCTGGTTGGAATATGTGCATTTATCACGGCGATCGCTTCACAATCACTCTTTTACCACTGAGCTCAACAGTGCAAATGTAGACACAGCATGTGCGCTTATATACACGCAAACACTCCCCAGACACACACACATTTCTCATACATGGTGAAATATTTTCACGGCCATGGCAGGTGTGTTGGAGAAAAAAAGTCTTGTATCTAACTCAGTGAGGGAAATCCCAGTTATACTCAGCAATATGTAAATGCACCTCTCAGAATAATGTTTAAATTTACTCTTCGGTAAGGGATACATATTTTCACAATATCTTGTCCACACCAAGTAAGCATTGTTTATTCTACATGCCAGTATTTGTTCAATTATCTTTACCTTGCACAGCAGCTGGATTCTCGCAATATTGCGTTATTACGAGATAATGCGAAAATCGCGGCACAAAAATCCATCTTGTCAGGCTTCAAGTAATGCGATTGTGTCCGGCGGGCAAGACCACGGGCCAATCGGCGTCCTGTTGGGAGCTACTGGCAGCTACGGGCATAGTTTGGGTGTGTGTGATGCGACATGGAGAGGCGACTTTTCGTTCTAAACAACAATGGCCGTTCCCAAAGAGCATCAGTTCTGTCAGAACTGGAGAGTTTTTCTTCATTAAAAAGAACGGCACTCAAAGGCTTTTCTCGACTGGGAAAGATGTTTTCGCTCTTCTCCCGACTCGACTGGCTTCGGCAGGAGTTTGATTGACAGACGGTTCAATCACTTGTCAAGCATTTGTTGAAAGTGCATGCCCTTATCCAAACAGTTTCCGATGACGGCTTCTCAGATGGTTCTGTGAAACAAACTAAACGCTTATCCTCCTCTGTGACTGAAATGGACTTTTAAGGCCCTGACACGCCAAGCCGACGGTCGGCCGTCAGACAGTTTGGAGCCGTTGGTGAGCGTCCGTCGATTCTTATCTGCCCGTGTCGGAAGTTTTTTAAACAGATATTTTTACAACGACATGGCCATCTGAAATGAAGCTAAGTGGTGAGTGAGAGTGGCGTGAAAATAGTCGGCAAACAACGCTTTATTTCACGTACGTATCATAACAACGGCATGTATATCCGCCGTCCTCGGTCTTCCAGTTTCCCTTTTTGAATGACGAATACGGACTGCCACTGCACGCGCAGAACGTACGTGGCTGTTAGCTGTTGTCTTTGCGGTGTGTTCGAGTACAACTTTTTGGCCAAGACAAAGGCGACGTGAGGCGACTCAACGGGTGGCCTTCATCGAATTTGTGTGTCCCCAGCTTTAATCCATAGTATGGAATGTATTGTTTGCTGTGGTCATGGTGCAAGAGCCAAAAAGATGCAGAGGGGGCGCCGCTGTAGCTCACCTGGTAGAGTAGGCGCCACATAATAAGCATTTATCATGAGCCATCAGAAAAAAACAATGATCTTTAAAATATCAGACACGCAGTGGTCCAAACATTGAAATGTAGCATGAAATTGAGGATTTCTTACAAATATATTTACATATACAGAACGCAGCTGAACACCAGAAAATGTACATTACATTAAACCATACTTAAAGTCATATGCCTTGTCCTATTTTAAAGCCTGATCAATAGGGTTTTGTTTGGGAACATTTTCTGTCCAAGTTTTCCATGACGCTTTGGCAAAGGTTTAAAATAGAATGATTTTTTTTGGTTGTTGTTGTCTCATGTTCTGCCTTTTATTGTCTGTTTGTGAATTTTTGCTTTTTCTTCCCATTCTAATCTTCTCCATCACTTAACAACAAATGGTTGCCAGTTCGTTGCACAACGATCAAGTGGTCAAGTGGAATGACTCAGACATAGTCTGATGATGTCTCAGATGTTTTCATGTATAAAAAGATCAAAAATGAACACTGTAAGTGAAATACTTGATTACTACAAGCTTTTTGATCCATGGTTGCTGTAAAACGTTAGGTAACTGGATGCAACCGTCAATAATGCTAAGATGCTAATGTAGCTCCTCAGGGAATGAAGCTATTATTTTTTCTCATTTTGACAATCTAACCGGTGACGATGCATTGGTTCAAGTTTTAAGGACTATGCCTGCTGGTTTTGTTTAAATATGCCAAACTGTAATTTTGTGGGTTATTGTTGTTCGGACGATTAAGCTAAGACGGCTAATATTGCCATGGTACATATCCACTTATTCTGCAGCCTGATGGAGACACCAGTGTCCAACTCAGCCATTTATCCATTTTTTTCCACATTAACTGACAACTAGTTTGCTGACAACACAGAGATACCACATGATACTAACGTTGTTATACTGTTGGTTCACAGGCCTTGTTAGAAGTGGGAACAGAATGTCTGATATCTTCCAAAAAGATAAACAAAACATTAATTTTGGACTCGTCAGTTTCATAGTATTTTATGTTGAGGAAAAGCCATACTTATTATCACATTATATCAGTCGAGACAGCAGTATTGATGAATTAGGAATGCTCAATGTGAATGTGAATCAAAGTTTTTGGACGTGTTCAAGATCCTCCCACACTGACTAGAAAAATAAGTATTTTTTATTAGATTCAAAAGTTTGGCGTTGAGGCAGCCAACTCTAAACGGATGAGTCCAACAGTGAAACAGATCTGCAGTGAGTAAAATTATTAATTGTTATTTATTTATTTCAGTTCAGTGTGTTGGTTTGTTTGTCTGTTCGTCATGGAGGATTACGGAAAAACTACTACTACTACTACTTTTCATGAAACTTGGTGGAAGGATGTAGCATGGGCCAAGGAAGAACCCATTCAATTTTGGAACAGGAAAAAAGAACTCTTGAGATCAACTGTTGGTCACAAGCGCTCATTCTTCTTAAACTCCAAGAAGTTATTACCTCCACCAAGGCAGAAGGCTTAGGAAGGAGGTTATGTGTTAACCGGCGTTGGTTTGTCCGTTTGGATGATTACTCCAAAAGTCCGCGATGGATTTGAATGACATTTTTTGGAGGGGTGGGGTGTGGCACAATGAAGAGTTTTATTTCGGTTTCTGTCCAGTTTGAATGAAGTGGGGGGGCAATCGTACTCAGGCAGCTTGGCGGAGGCCTGCGCTCTCCGAGGGCCATTCTAGTTAATTTTAGTTGCTTCTCTGGATTTGTCATGTTCAGATACGAGCAAAAAAAAACAACAAAAAAAAAAAAAAACATTCTACTTGATTCATTGGAAGTGCTGCAAAACTCAGCATTAATACATTTAATGAGTGTGCAGCTTTTGGGAGCGTTGAACAGCTAAACAGATTATGAAACTGGTCATATTGTTACTTACATCACGTTGACACTGTCAGTAAAGAGGAACATGTGACAATCTGTTCTGCAAAAACTAGGTTAAGGGGTGATTTGAGAGGTGCCGGGAACAGATGGCCACATCGGATGGATTAACGGCATTTCTGAAGCGTCAAAATATATTTTATGTGAAAGCATGCTTTTTTCCTTATGTTGTTTTTCCCTTTTCTCTTTCTTTCTTTATTTTTTTTGATCATGTTCCACTCTATATATATATATATATATATTTTTTTTTTTTCCTCAGAATAATATATGGTTATTCAGATGCAATCCAAGCTACATATTACAGGGTTACTCCATTTTAAGATGTTGTAAGTTGCCAACACTAACTAAATTAGTCTTTTCTGTTAAAAGAAAAACTCCATCTTCAAGCCCACTAAAAGCCCATTTGTCTTCACAGCATGTGTGTACGTGTGTCTCTGCTTCCTCCCTGATATCCAGTTTGTGAATGAATAAAAATAGGTTTTTATTTATCCGAGTCCAAAAATGTCACTTCCCCCCCTCATCCAGCTTTTAACAGTCTGCTTTACAATGACCTGAGTGTGCATGAGCGATGAGGTCAAGTCGAAAACATTTTATACAGATGTTAATATTTAAACACTTGTTTTTCTCACCCAAGCCATGAATTAAACACTCTCCTTATGAGTCACACCTTGCTCTCTCTCTCTCTCCATCTCCACTGTATCACACAGTCTTATCTTTGTCTTGTCTCACTCCATCCGTCCATCCCTCCTTCCCCCGTCCCCCTGTCTTCTTATTTCCCTCCATCTATCTCTCAACGTCTCTTTCTGCCTCCCTCCCTCCCTCCATCTCTCCCAACCCCCTCTTTTCTTTCTGCGGCTCAATAATTGATGTGAGACGTTCTGTCTCCCTTCGGCTGGCTGGGGAGGTTTAAGAGACATGACTCGGCTATGGAGGGCACTTTGTACAACCCCCTGACATGCACGCATACAAACATACACACACACGCACACACGCACACAAACACGTTTTACTGCAGAGTTCACGCAAGGGTCATATCTGTTGCATTAATGTTGCAGGAGATAAAGTGCTTGGTGTGCGTGTGTGTTAAGCAAATATTGAGATCCCCATAAGTTGACACCAAATGGGGTAACTGTGTGTGTGAGTGGGTTAAGACCTCCCTTCCATTGAACAAACAGCTACAGCTAACACTCTCAGGGTTGTCTCGCTTGTTTCATTTCAATCAAACTGTCGCCCTCCGTGACGTATTTTTCCTTGAATTTTCTGTTAACGAAGATTGATATTTGGCATACTGTAGCTGACACCGTTTGTCAGTTCAACCACTGTTACCCATGCTGACTACCCACTTCTTAGTCCAAACAAACCAGAAGCATAAAAACGTGTGTGCTAGAGGGGTATCCCTCAGGAAAGAGCTCCAAGATACAAAAAAATAAGAAAAGCAAAATAAAAGCATTTAATGAATGTATTCTCTGAATGCACAGAGATAGTTTTTTTTTTCAAGGGGTGGTAGAGGAGGACGTGTGTGTTTGACCTTTTTGGTGATCGTGCTCACCTGGCTTCACCTGCCTCAACATGCCCCTGTTTGGTGATTTTGCCATTTCCTTGTCCACTGGTGAGGAAAACAAGGTCTGTCTCGGTGACCTTAGTCTCAGCATCAGTGCACCAGCGGAGGTGGAACGCACGGATAGCATATAGACTAATCTGCTGGTTGATTTATATGTTTTACTCTCTGTGTTGGTCAAGTTAAAATGAGCTTAGTTTTACTGACATTGAAAGCATGGACAGTTAGATTGATTTCAGCGGGTAATCATCCCTTCTGACAGATGAAGAATCCAATTCTATTTATAAAGCACATTTAAAAACAACTAAAGTTGACCAAAGTGCTGTACAATTATACATAAAACACACAAAAACAACCCAATAAAACACTCAGACCAATTTAAAACCAACAGGATATTAAAATAATAAAAGTATAAAAATGTATATATACAGTATATAGCCCATATAGTTCTATAGCCTAGACCCTGGGTTCCCAACTCCAAACCTCCTGACCCCCTACCTGCCTATGATCCAGTTCTCTCTGCTCTAGCACACCTGAACCAGCTGATGTCCAAGCCTTGATTTAAGTAAGAGCTGCTGAGTTGCATCAGGTGTTTTCAAAACAAAGGTTACAATATTGTAACCCTAGATATATTAGCACATGTGGAGCCCATTACTAGCTGGGTAATATTGATCTCCAATCACGTAACATGCATTTACCCACTGAATTTGTATAAACGTAACCAGCCAATCAGGACATGCCTACCCGAGTACGTACCAAATATCCCCACAGTACATAAGGCAGCATCCCTCACTGTCAGCAAGCCCCCAGGAAATGCGCCGGTCGTCGATCCGTAAGTTCGTAGTGGCCAAACGGTGGTACTGCAACTTCTGTGTCATTCACGTGATGCATTGGGCCCAAAAATACTTTTTCCCATAGACTTACATTGGGAAAGAGACGTCTGTAACTCAGCGGATCATTTATGTTGAGGTGAATCAACTTCCCAGTACGAACACTCTAATAGCCCTTTTTAAAAAAAATAAGTTTTTAAAGTTGTAAAACGCACTAATAGCTGAATCCAGAGTTATTTCCCTTCCTCCGTTCAAGTGAGTGAAACCCAGACCGAGGCTGGAGTGCAAGCCGTGACGGCGGCGTGACGTTGGGACCCCATGACCAAGTCCTGTGACCGAGCTGTGCATGTCCCATGTGCCCAAGATCCGCCAAGTTCCGGGTACTTTTCCAAACGGAAGTCGAGCCATTTAGGCTTCATGCGCCAATGAGCAACTCTCATAGGAATGACTGGGGGTCCCCTTGGTAGAGGGCTCTGTCTGTGCTTATAGAACTAGGGTTACAATATGGTAACCTTTGTTCTAACTCACACAGACAAACAGTACAGGACACCCTGCACACCACATTCCACGGGTCATCAAGGATCACGGGAAAATGTAGGTGTATCATGTTCAGAGAGGGGTCGGTGCAACACAACAACTGACATGCTCAAAGCCGCTACACCGGCTGAGGTGTGTTTCCTAACAGCCTCACGTCAGTTATGAATGGACACGGCCTCATGCCTCATGCCGCCAGATCTGTCTGCTTATGTTAGATTGACTGCACCGACCAACTGCCTCCTTCACCGGAGGTTTATTGTTTGTTTCTTCATTTCGACCCAGATATAGTTGCATCAAATGAAAAAAAAAATATCCTTCTGTAGCAGTTTTTCCAACGCAGTGCTAACAAAAAAAAAACACATAATCATTAGGTGATTCTTTAATTTCTCCATCTTGGCATGATAATCAATGCATTTAAATAAGCACACTTTAAAAAGTTCACAACCAGCCCTGGATGTAAGATCCAACCATATATTTAGTTTCAATTACAGGATAAACACAATTAAAATATCTCACTCTAACTTTTTTAATGAAAAAGTAAAGATGCAGGTTGATCATTTTATTCATCGTTTGCATCTCATCTATATTTCAGTCCTCCTTTCTCTGTCTCTTCTTTCCCGTCATAATTGAAAGGCCATGGCAGGGGACTCGAGCAGCAAATAGCCTGATCAATACAATGCCTGATGTGTAAATTGATCGTGTTTGTGTGTATGATGGAGCCTGTGCTTGTGTGCAAGTGTTTGAGTGACGGAAGGACCATTTCCCTGTGTGTGTGTGTGTGTGAGTGTGAGTGTGGGTGTGTAGTCGTACTCCCTCTTATTGAGGTGTTCAATCAGTCTAATTCATTCTCGCCCAGAGACTGCTGTGTGGTTGCAGGACAATTCATTTACTCCACAGGCTCCAATCAAAACTATTCCCAGCATTCCCTGCTGTAATAATCACTGCATATGAAATTAGAAGATCCATAATGCCAAACTGCTTTACACTAAGGGCCAAACGGGCTCGTGCAGAAGTGTGAATGACACCGCGAAAGTAAGGTTTTTAGTCCAGCTCTGTCAAGAGGACCCGCTCCGTATGTAGATAGAAACGACTCATTGTAAGGGAACGAAAAAACAAACTTTCTTATTTACAGGTGATTACACACTAAAGAAAATATTAATATCTTATTCCATTTCTGCCAATAGATCCCCCAAAATGTTACACACTGTTCCTTTAAACTCATGGGTATAAAAGGCATCTTAAATATTCAATCATTGAAATAAAGTCCACAAGACACCACTGCCACAGCAGAGGAGTTAATCATCTGTTAGCCATTGTACTGATGCTATTTGTATTCATATCCATATTCATATTTGTTATTGTTTGTTTAGTTCAAATTGTGTACACTCACCTGAGTACTTGACTGCTGAGAACTGTATCTTTCACTCATATTATATATATAAATATATAAATATATTACCGTCATTAGTATTAATATTATTATTATTAGTAGTATTATTGTTGTAAAAACCTATACTACACCATTATATTATTATTATTGTTATTATAATATCTTCTCATAGCATTTCTTACATCTTGTTGTATCATATTATACAGCTATACTACTATTATACTATTACATTACACTACTGTATCATACAGTACACTATAATATACACTACTATATCCAGTACCCTTGCACTACCATTGACACACTGTCACTTCACTGCTGTACTTATGTTATCTTATTTTTATTTTATTTTACTTTAATCTATTGGATGTGATCTCTTTGTAAGGTGTATTGGTGTTGGGACGTGTTGTTTAAGCTACTGGATGCCTGAATTTCCTTTGGTATCAATAAAGTATCTATCTATCTATCTGATGCCTGTAGCAGGGTAACATGTCAACAGGACTGTACTGCATATGAACCATAACATACTGTGGCCTGTAAAGGTCTAGTTATCGTCATATAAACCTTTATGATCAGATGAGAGCAGATTAGAGAGGTAAGGGGAGACACCACAGGTGAATAGGGTAAATGTATCTAATAGATATCATCATGCAACTTCCCCAGTTGATTACTTACATTATGTATTACAAGTTTTCTGAAATGTCTAAATATGCAAATGAGGCATTATTTAATGTTAACCTTTGGTGAATTTAGAAGAAAAAAATGTGACGCAAATGGAAAGTGTAGTAAAATGAGCACCTAAATGTGTATTTTGGATGTTTCTATCCACTAGTCTGAAAGAAGACTTGTTATGGAAGAAAACAACCCAAATCTTAAAATTGACCAGTGCAAGAAAAACATTGTTTTTGCCGGGGGTGTCTCCACTTAAATCAAAATTGATGGACCGTTTCAAGTACTCCGAAAAGCAAAACATGCCCAAAATCAGACTCACAAAGAAGCATTATTTCTTGCTACATCTGCAGTAATGATCCCTTCCCGTCTTTGATATCAGCGTGACATCTGCACAATCTCACTTTCTTAATAACAAAAACCCAGACAGCTCCCCCTTGTTTGTTAACAATAATTCATTTTCTCCACTAAGAAAGCTATTTCCGAAGGTAAACATCATTTCGGGACACTCTTCAAACTCCAGCCTACATTACAATTATTATCATGTGGCTGAGCGGTGCGCTTTACTTCCACGCTGGGCCCCCTTCTCTCAGCTTGTCAACAATCATTTATTAGATACATATAGGCATCCCAATGTGAGTACACAAAATGGGAGGTCAGGAACAACAAGGCAAGCAGTGATCACATACTTTCTAAGAAGTGCTTGTAATCTCTGCTGCAAAATGAAAGTAGAATGCATGATGATCTGTTATAAAATGAGGCAGAACGGAGAATAAGCTGCTAACAATGTGCATGTGTTTGTATTTATATGAACCACAGTATCAGCTTTACTGTATTCATTAGTATAATTTCACAAAAATGTGAAAGCGATTTATAAATACGATTAAAATGTCTTTTATTCTTTCTCTGCACGGCTTGGTATCGGTGTGATGCAATTTGCATAAAAAATGTTGCTGTAATGTTTTATTTTATGGGTTTGTAATTCAGAATAAATTCCAAAAAGTTTACTGGGAGAGAAAGGATGTAATGTGGTTCTAATTGTACGGAAAATAGAGGCAGTTTTCAAATCTAAAATGTGTCTACAGCCATGCATACAATATTAGGAATGAAGTGAACAATAATAAATACATCATTTTCCCCTGGTAATATGTTAGCAGGATATTCTGTCAGTCAAGGGTGGAGGTTTGGTCTCTGGTATAGGGACATTAATGGGGATTGGAGCGAGTGGTTTTAGTGCCTTTTAAAGGCAAAGGTGCTTTTGTATGTTGCACTTGCATGACTGATCTAAATTTGGACACATTTGTCTGCAGAGTAGTTTCAGAGATGTTGGTAGCTGCAGGCAATCAGGAGACACCTGTAAGGACCAGTGAATATTTGAGTTTAGTCAAGTTTAATCCATCCCTCACAATCAAATATATATATTCTATATATACATTTTTCAAAAATACCGGACTTTCACCCAGGAGACCGGCGTTGGTGCACCATATGAAGACCAGAAGTCAAGATAACATACTAACTTAAGTAACACAACCTCTGGAGTTATTTTAAGCCAAACCACGATCTTAAAAAAAACAAACAAGTAGCTTTCTTGGCTAAACCTAAGGAGGTAGATTCCTGTGAAGACGGAAGTTTATTTTGAAAAGACTGTATGCATGTGATGAGCGGAAATTGACCCGTGTTGCTGGACCTTTCTAGGAAAACAAATTAAAATGGAGGAATAACTTTTACGTAAGATATCATACGAACTGTTGTATGAGAATACGTTGATATAAAATATCCCCAAGAAAAAAATTAAGGTGATTTAATTTTAAGGAAATTCCTGTTTTTTCCTGTAAGTAGTAGTAAAATATATAGTTCTTTCCAGGAAATGTGTTGTAGAACAATAATTATATTATGATATTCATCTGTAAAATAAAGGCTTACCATTAATCAAATAGTTTAATATACAATGAAAACGTAATATAACAGAGGAGTTTGGCAGAATAATGTATTCATTTGTGTATTTATTTGATTTGTTTTTTTAATCATGAATTATCAAGGTGTTAAAACAATGTTAAATATTTCTTTTGTTAAGGAGGGCCAAAGGCCGAACGCAACATTACGGTTAAATATGAGAAATGGCTAAATATATTGAAATTAATCTTTTTCAGTTGGACATGCATTGTTGAGACTGCATAATGAAATGGAGAAATTATTAAAGATACTGACAGTAATGGAATGAACAGAATGGAGAGTATTTTGCTCTGATAATTCAGAACTTTTGAGTGGCTGTTTTACTGTATTTGATTCAAATTATGTTCATTATGGGGAATATCCCAAACACCAAATACAACAACTGCATTTGCAGTTATTTAAAGGTAGTAGAAAACAGCTAAAAGGACCATTAGTGGAATAAAAAGAGTCGATGCAGTGATAAAAAGACGATCTTCTGAGCATGCTCAGTGGATCACATGTTGGTCTCTTTGGGATCTTTCATCAAATTTCCAATAGACCTGCCTCTCTCTCAGTCACTGCTGTTAATCTCCTTCTGTCTGTTGAACTGGCGGCTCCACTTTTACATGTACACAGTTTAACATACGGTGTGTTGTTATTGTCTATCCTGCATGAATCTGAGAGGATGCAAAAACGTATTTGGAACTGTATTCCTGTGTGAAACTAATAAAATATATCTGTTTAAAAAGAGAATATGAAAGCTATGACTCAAACAATATAAAGGTATTTTACAGATGCAAATTCACAAGCATTTGTTCAGCATTTGTTTTAATGATATGGCACTTGATGTTACACCTTTTAAAATTAAAGTAGTGTCATATGTCCAGTGCTATGTGTCTATAGTATATAGAGAGAAATATTGATCAAAATCAACTTCATCCTCAGATATTTAGTCAGACAATTTGTCATACAACCATACGTTAATCAATATCATTATATATAAGTCTATGGGATGATTATTCAGAAATAGGCCCAGTTACTTGGTTTGATGGATAGATGGATGGCTGACAATAATAATAATTATAAAATCACGGAAATATATTATTTTCTTTTCAGAACTGGCATTTATAGTTTTGGATATGAATATATACAGTGTGTGCAGATTGATTTTAATTGATTAAAATGTATTGATTTAAACTGATTAATGAGAGCTAATGACACATTGTGCAACAATTAAATTATCTTTCAAAAATAATCTTAATTCCATGAAGTGAAAAACTCACCATCCTGTCCTCTGAGCACTGAAAACCTTTTGCCTTTCAGAACTCGAAATCTATTTTAAAGTGTGTGTGTGTGTGTGTGTGTGCGTGCGTCCATGCATGTGTGCGTATGTGCGAGTGCGTGCGCGCGCGCGTGTGTGTGTGCCATCGGTATGGTGGGAGGTTGGAGGTTTAAAATGGCGCCTGTCTGGAAATAGGTCCATTATGGGTTTAAAGTACTTTTAGTCTTCCAAACATTCCTGGCTCACTCTCTTTCATTTTCTCTCACTTTACAGCATCTTCTCTCTCTCTCTCTCTCTCTCTCTCCTGCTCTCTCGTTGCCTCTCTCGCTCTACTTCTCTATGCTGTCTCCAAACTTCTCTCTAGCCAATTAGTGCTCAGTCTGTTCCAGCAGAAGACAATATGTCTGCTCCAAATCCAGAGAGGAGGCCTTAAACGCTCTCCAGAGAGAGAGAGGGATAGGGAGAGGGAGGGATGCAGATAGAGAGAGAGAGGGAGAGAGAGAGAGAGAGAGAGAGAGAGAGGGAGAGAGAGAGAGAGAGGGATAGGGAGAGGGAGGGATGCAGATAGAGAGAGAGGGAGAGAGAGAGCGAGGGAGAGGGAGAGGGAGAGAGAGAGCATGCATTAGGGAGGGTCTTCTGCACTGATTAGATTTGCATATATGAACTCAAAATGATGTTGCCTTTTTCAGGCTAAATAGGCTAAACACCTGCGCATACTTAAAAAACGCTTTGTGAGGCATCAAAAAAAGTATTGTCAGTGTAACAAGATTAACAACCATGTTATTGATAATACTATGACTTATATATGAAATAATAATTATGACTTTACCCAGAACTGATAAGGTTCATGTGCATTCATGTGTGTGGCTAAATATACATCATGTGAACAATGATGCAATGTCACCGGGGAGAGATACGGTCAACACTGACGCCAGACATCAGACATACCCATTACACACACGCACCTACGCACGCACGCACAAACACACAAACACACGTCAGGTTTATAGATGACACAGAGGAAAAAAAGCTAACTAGACATACTGTGACTGATGGAAGACTGAAAGAGTGAAAAAGACCTGGATTACACAGAGGAATATACACTATTATAAGATGATATGTTGGAAGTTACAGACTGATATTAATAGTTTTGGATTGAAGATGCCAATATTGTGTTGCAGACGTCTGTTTGTCAGGGAGGAAAGGCCACTAAAAGAGTTTACAGAGCTTCACAGAGCACTGACGTCCTGATATTCATAATCAAATTATACATAAGTTAGTAAATAGTAAACAAGATCAGACAAATTTGTTCCGTGGTTACAGTATTATAATCCTATAGGAACTTAATTGTTTAAAATGCATCAATGTAAAGCTGGGCTAATATCACTATTTATTATCATCATTATTATCCTTTCTTTTCAACATTTGATCTATTTGACAATTTTGTGACAAATTCATAGAACTATAACTCCCTCCCTACCCGTGGTGTAAATATATATATATATATATATATATATATATATAAAGAAAGAATATTTACTTAAATAAACATAGCAATGACACAGTGTAAAATCATTTTGTTACAATACAAAAGTCCTGCATTCAAAATGTTATTGTTAGCAAGTAAGTGCCAAAAGTAGACATACTTATTATGAAGGCAAATGTCCCCTCTCATTGGTTTATTGTTAAATCATTGGGATTTTATTACTGTACAGTAAAGCAGCATTTCAATGCTGTAACATTTACCAAAATTAAGCTAATTTGAACTACTTTATATAATGTTGGGTAATTAAAAAAATACATCATATGTTTTGCTGACCGTATGTTTTGTAAGTAATACCAGAATCTTAAAAAACAACAACTTGTGATATCACCTGCCAGATGAATGCAAGATGTACTTGTATTAAATTTGAAGTAGCATAAAAAATGGAAATATCAAGTACAAGTGCCTCAAAACTGTTCTTCAGTACAGTACTTGAGTAAATGTTAGTAAAAGTAAATGCTTCCATAGCCTCCCATGCTCACATCTCCTCCTTCAACAAAAAAAAGATAATTAATCAAATGAAATATGCAGAATAGATTGCACATAAATGCAAACAAAATGCATTTAAATAAAAATATAAAAATACATTAAATTATATCTAATATCTCTTCCATCCCAGCAGAGTTGAATCCCACCAACTAGTTGCATTAGTTGTATTAACATCCATGGGACAAATCATTTCAAACTGACAATTTACACTATGATCTTAATTCATTACCGTGACTCAAATGCAAGTTTAATATTTCATTGTAGTGATTTGGAAAAAAAAGAAATCGACTCGTGGTAACACTAAAAAGTGTAAGCTTGAGTAGAACACTCAATGCCTTCTTCTGCCCAGAAATAATTTTAGGCTCACAGGGAAACAAATCCTGCATGTTATCCACACTGCCTGTCCTCCATCAACAGTGTTTCTCCATTTGACTCACACATTCAGATCTCCACATGATTGTCTATCTACAGTTACTGTACCTCGCTGCCACCGTTAGTGACTCCTTTTACAACGTGCAAAATACAATGGGGCTAAATCGTCGGAGAGATATGTGAGATTTTAAATCTGCTGAGATGATGCTTTATTGTTAAAAAAGAACACAATTTAAAGTTGCTTCTACTTTGCTCTTCTTTTAGGAGCACACACAGTGAGCTAAAAACAACTGTGGCCATTCAAATTGTACTAAACACACTGCTTGTCGAAAAAAATAAAAAAGGAAAAGAAAGGAAAGGCTAGATTAGGACCCGTTTTTAACAATTTACATAAAAGGAGAGCAAATTATTATTCAAGATTCAAAAGCACATGAAGCATTTGGTGTTGACAGTTGGGCTGTGATTGGTTGATATACAGCTAATTATGATGCTGGTTAATTGGCAACCACAATGACCAATATACAGTACACTTTACACACCCCAAAATATATTGTAAAATAAGAGTTCACATAGAGTTGTATTGTTAATAATTATATAAAAAAAACATAAATGGTGATTCAGGTGATTATCAGTTTCTCTTCTTGTATATGCTTGTGGTGATTTCAAACAGCACCCTACTATTACCAATAAGATAAGATAAGATAAGCTTATATTTATACCCAGAAGGGAAATGCATGTGTTACAGCAGCACAAGGATAAAATAAGTATAAATAAATAGAGAAGTCAAAATAAAAATAAAGAAATAAAATAATAGGAATATACAACAAGTATAGAAATATACTATACAAGAATGAACAAGAGCTGGGTAGTGACAAGTTAAAGTGACGCAGTAAGACTAATATATACTCCACTGCAAGTGATGGCTACCTTGCAATTTATACCACTGTATTATCTAATATCGACAGCAACTGGATGTCAACACTGAGTAGCCAAACTTATTTTTATTTATTTATATTTATTTGCCTAATATTAATTAATAACTTAACATTTCATTGCAATGCAGATTTAATTCTCTTAATTCAATTAGTCTTTGGTAATTTGACCAAACACAGGTTTAGGATATGCACCATGTAAGCAACATATCAACTAAAAAAATTAACGATTTTAGAACAACATTTTGACACACTCGTCCATATTAAAAAAAAATTATATATTAATTCTAATGATAATAATACAGAAACAAATGAAAGTGCATGTGGAACCACCACACCTCAGCTGGCTGTTTAAAATTAAACTTGTTTAACGAATACAGTTTTTCTTTTTTTTGCAAAATACTCCCTCTACTTGACAAAAACAAGAAGTCAACATTATGCATTATAAACATACTTATAATGCATTATTATCTGCTTATAGCACTGTTTAATTATAGTTATAAGCACTCATAGATATCCATAATGCCTTATAACAATAATCATAATACATTATAAAGTATTTTATAATGACTTATAAGGTCAAGTATAACGACACTGAATTTTTTTTGCAAGTATATTATAATTCCCCTAGTTGTAATACATTATAATATTTTCCATAATGCATTCTAATCACTGTTACAATGCATTCTAATGTGGTTATAAGTGCTCATTGTTTGCCTTCAGTAAAATGAAAAAAATCTAATTAAATCTATGCAAGAACAACACACAAAACGTAATTTTTAAAGCAAACAATGAGCACTTAAAGTGACTTTTAATGACATTATAATGCATTATAACAGTGATTAGAACGCATTCCCAGAATGTTCAAATGTGATGTGTGCCATTTCTCCACTTTTCATATCTGAAGTGTTTGGTATCTGCCTCTAGTTTTTTTTTCACAGCGCCGTGCAGTTATTTCTTTTTTAGATGTTGTATTTGCTTGTTTTCACTGTGTCCTTTTTTTCCCGTGTGTGCACTGATTCTTCACACCAGAAGGTCACAAAGAGAGAGAGAGAGAGAAAAAGAGAGAGAGAGGAAAGATGACTGAAGTGCTTTTAACTTCCCTCTCTTCCTCTCTTCATTCCGTTCTCCCACTCTCTGTCTCTGTATCCCTTTGGAGAGGATGAGAGGGAAAAAGACAAGTGTCTGCAGCAATCGCCTCTTACTCTAAGTGTGTGTGTGTGTGTGTGTGTGTGTGTGTGTGTGTGTGTGCGTGCGCGAGTGATCGTCCAACAGCGAACCCGGTGAGACGTCTTTGTCTCTCTCTTCTTTACGTCACCCCTATTCTTCTTCTATCCTTGTTTCTGTTTGCATCTCAGTTTTAGTTTTCCTTCCCCCCTCACACACACACACCTATACACTCCAACAATTCCAGCAGCCTATGCTGTCTCCACTCTGCGAGGTCAAAGAGTGTAAGTGTCGTGAAATGCATGTCAGCCTCCTGAGACTCTGCTCCTCCCTCTCCTCCTCCTCCTCCTTTGCTTTTAAGACACGGAAACCACAGTAACCACGACAACTCCAGGCACAATTACTACCTGCTCCCTCGTGTGTGTGCGTGCGTGCGTGCGTGCGTGCGTGCGTGCGTGTGTGTGTGTGTATGAGAGAGAAAGCAGCGATTTTGAGTTGAGACCACATAAGAGAGATGTGCCCCGGCTTTGTTTACCACACAGAGAGAGTTCCCCCTTCTTAACATGGTCGCTATAGTAACCGGCTTTTGGGTCAGATCATGTAACTGGTGTAATTGGGATAGAGTAACCTGGGTAAGCTCATACTGCGATTAGAAGCAAATCCAGTTAAAGCCCTGTCAACACAGAGTAGCTATCCACGGTGCCCTACATGTAATTAATGGTTTACCCTCTGAAATCTGCTGAAATAATCTGAGGTCAAGATTTCATAAAATTACAACTTCCTGCTTTGGTGAAGAGAAAAAAAAAAAAACACGTTGCTTTTAAACTGAATTCAAAACCTTTTGTCTTTGATTTGATGAAAATATCTAGTTGTGATTTTTTCCTACCAATTGTTACATTTCCCCATAGGTGTAGCCTATGTTTAACCTTTCAAATCTGTTGATATGCGACTTCTGGATGAGCAAAATATGACAAAAAATACTACGATGTAAATTCCGATTAAACTGCTCCCAGTGTTTTCCAAACCTATTTAAGAACACTACTGCCTCCTGTAATCCTACCCAAAGAACGGGCCTGCAAATCAGAAATAAAAAAGAAAATACCATCAAAGGAGGAGGCCTCAATGAAACCCAGCAGGCCAGTGAATCTGGTAAAGCTAACGCAGGCACAGACAGAGACCCGCTTTTGTTAGCCATTGAGTCACTTCACCCAAAGCTTTGCAAAATGAAGCAAGACATTTGTGCCAGAATCTTGTGGCGAATCGTAGAGACTATGACCACTTTAAGACAAGACATTACTAAACTGGAGACGGAAGTTAAAGTGAATAGGGTGGCTTCCTCTGCTAATGCAAAGGCTGTACAAGAGTCTGAGGTAGCAGTAGTGGCTAACTCTTATGCAATAAATCTGAAGTGAAACATGTTTAGATTTGGAGGGTTAGTCTAAGAGAGATTTCGAGGGTCTGTCCAAGAAAAAGAACATAAGAATCGCAGGTGTCAATAACGGGAAACAACTCAGCCAAACCACTCAGGACTGTGGCTAACTTGCTATTGGAGGTCCTTGGGCAACATGATAAACCAATGATAATAACAGCACACTGTGCACTGCGGACCCATCCTGGGCAAAACAAGGTACCATGGCATCTGATTCACGGTGACCACCATGCCTTGGGGAACATACTATGCAAGGTGGCAGCCATAAGCAAGCTCATGCTTCAGGAAGAACAGATCCACATATTTCGGGACCTGCCATCCAAAACTGGTAAAACCAAGAGCCTTCTTAACCGAGGCCAGCCGATTAAATAGGCGTTATCAGACGCTATAAGCCCCATAGATGTGGGTCAATAGGGGCCTACTACACCCACTATGGTAGATCACCAAAAGAAGGTATAAAAGAACATGACAGCGACCTCTAGTGACCGTAGCAATTTTGACAGGAGCAGAAGTGGAAGTCGGGCGCTGTAGTCCTTGTGTTCGTAGTTATTTTAACCCAAAATACAACGTTTTTTCCAAACTTAACTAAGTTTTTTTTTGCCTAAACCTAAAGAAACTTTTTTGTTTCTGTTCAGAATGTGACGTTTCATTCAGTTTTACAACATGTTAGAACGTGTTGTTTTAAGTTTCTCTTTCACTTTTACAATGTAGTAGGCGTAGTAGGCCCCCAATGACCCATATATATGGTGCTGATAACGCCTGATGACAGTCAAATCAGCTGCCAAGGCTAGAGAGCTCATATGCAGCAAACCAGGAGTCAGGTCTGGGCTGTTGTAGCCAGTGAGACTTTGTGTATCATATCGCTGCTGTCAGGCGGAAACCTCATATCTCCATATTTCGTCACTTTTAGTTTTATTCTTTTCATAAATCAATGCAATTGGTTTCCCTTTACATCTGTCGGTGGGTTTTACAAATATTTAACAAACATACCCTTTAACTTGATTGAATTACATGGCTCATGTTACTTTTTGCAGCAGTCATACATCTTCTGCATACATGGCCGGGTGGAGGAAATGCCATTTTATAGTTTTATTCTAAAGCATATAACGTGTGTACTCACGGAGCAGTGTAAAAATATATATTTTTTTCTTCTACATACTACAAAATTAAGAGTTAATAAGTTGTTATGTCCTTCTCTTATTCTTTCCTTGTTTGTGGTGGAGTCACCTTAGGGTGCTGGTGCCATTGACTTGGACACTAGAGATTGACCTAAAGTGTCATATTGGGCTGAAAACGCTTAATCATTGTCCATCATTAAAGAAAGCCCTGGCCATTGGTTCTGTTGTTATGATAACACTGTTCTCACCAAAGTAATTACTGGGAACTCAGAATGTGACGTCATTGCTGAAAATAGGTCCAACAGGGCAAAGAACACATGTAGTGAGCCAATCAGACTCATTGACAGTTTAGCCAGATTATCTACCACTTTATTTGGAGGAAAAGCACACAGAAAATGTGCCTACATGTGATGTTGCGAATCATCCTTCATTACACAGGCATACTGTGAGTGTGCACACCTTTTCCAAATAAATCAATCTTGGCGTTTGTTTAAATCCTTTATTATTGCCTGACTGCCCCTGTTTCTTCTTCTGTTAGACCTATGTTTAGCTATGTGGGTGAACACAATGTTATCATAACTAATAGCAAAGAAACACAAGTTGTAATTAACCATAGTTTTCAGTAAACCAACTTCCAATGACTGGTTGATGCTTCACAAACCCCAGTGCCAAAATGGATGTACACTGTAAAGAGCATCATCATTCATCGTCTACCTGGCTGCACTGTAACTGAACCTGTCTGTTACTTAAAATCACAACTTTTAACTGTTAACAGGATGCTGCTGTATAAGAGCACAATATTCTCAGACATCCTAAGCAGTTTAAATAACAGCTGAGAAGAGAGTCAATCCGCAATTGTCTGATTTCTAAGTTTAAAAGGAGAATATGCCTATTAAAGTGTTGCTGGTGGTAAAACAATAATTTTAAAGCATTGATACCCTAGCAATAAGAGCGTCAGTTGCTAAAGTGTTATTGTTACAACCTCGTGTACAGCAGAACTGCCCGTATTGATTCTTCTTTGCTTTTATTATCACTCCAGCTATAGTGCTGTTAGCGCGTCTGAGTGCTCCCTGTCAAGGTATGTTGTGCTTTGGTCATGAAATGAGAACCTCGACAGCAGTTTTGGAAAGTTGTGAGCTCTTAAGCGTGCTTTCAAAACAACTCTTTGCTGCTTTATTATCACCTTGGCCTCTACAAAAAAATCAGTATTTTGAATTACAACTCTTCAGATATTCTTTGCGGACTAAAAAAAAAAAATGCCTGGTGCACAAATCTGGGGCCAGAATTGGAAAACTGCCGAAGAGTGAATACAACACAAATAGAAAAAAAGGATGAGTCTTGTAGGTACAGTTAGGAGAGCTAACAGATGTAAAAACACCTAATTCAATATTCACATTTTGCTAAACATCCACTTGGGAAACAGAAGGTTTATTTAAATAGTAGCTAGCAGAGCGGTGCCATGGGTAAGAGGAGTTCTCCCTCCTGATCTAACAACGCCTGTGAAGGAGGTGTGGGTTGAGGCTAACAGTCCTCTACAGCTCCAGATCTCTCCGTATTTGTGCCCACTCTTGCTGTTGTTTTTTATCCAGTCAAATATCTCTATATCTCTATATTGAGATGTCCGTTGTTTTAATTAATCCTTAATCAACCTTACGTTGTACTGTATGGACAATGAGAACAATGTGGACGGAAAGATGAGGAGATTGGTCTAAAATGTGCCGTGCTAAAGATTCCCCCTCCACTAACAAGGTCACGTCAAAAGTACTATGAAGGCTTCACTACCGTCAAGAACAATTTTTGGGGGGAAATTTGGTGAAAAACTCAGCCATGGGCCTTTGTATTTCTCTTCCTTTGTTCAAGAGTGTTTTAGTAAAGTTCACCCCCATATACAGACGTAGGCAAAATTGTTGGTACTCTTCCGTTAAAGAAAGAAAACCCCACAATGGTCACTGAAATAACTTGAAACTGACAAAAGTAATAATAAATAAAAATTTACTGAAAATTAACTAATGAAAATCAGTCATTGCTTTTGAATTGTGGTTCAACAGAATCATTTTAAAAAACAAACTGATGAAACTGGCCTAGACAAAAATGATGGTAGCCCTAGAAAAGATTGAAAATAATTTGACCATAGGGACATATTAAACTAAGGTGTGTCCTGTAAATAGCATCACAGGTATCTTCAAACTTGTAATCAGTCAGTCTGCCTATTTAAAGGGTGAAAAGTAGTCACTGTGCTGTTTGGCATCATGGTGTGTACCACACTGAACATGGACCACAGAAAGCTAAGGAGAGAGTTGTCTCAGGAGATTAGAAAGAACATTATAGACCTTCATGTTAAAGGTAAAGGCTATAAGACCATCTCCAAGCAGCTTGACGTTCCTGTGACTACAGCTGCTCATATTATTCAGAAGTTTAAGGTCCATGGGATTGTAGCCAACCTCCCTGGACGTGGCCGCAAGAGAAAAATTGATGACATATTGAAGAGACGGATAATACGAATGGTAACCAAAGAGCCCAGAACAACTTCCAAAGAGATTAGAGGTGAACTCCAAGGTCAAGGTACATCAGTGTCCGATCGCACCATCCGTCACTGTTTGAGCCAAAGTGGACTTAATGGAAGACGACCCAGGAGGACACCAAATCATAAAAAAGCGAGACTGGAATTTGCCAAAATGCATATTGACAAGCCACAAAGCTTCTGGGAGAATGTCCTTTGGACAGATGAGACAAAACTGGAGCTTTTTGGCATGTCACATCAGCTCTATGTTCACAGACGAAGAGATGAAGCATCCAAAGAAAAGAACACTGTACCTAATGTGAAATATGGAGGAGGCTCGGTTATGTTATGGGGCTGCTTTGCTGCATCTGGCACAGGGTGTCTTGAATCTGTGCAGGGTACAATGAAATCTGAAGACTATCAAGGCATTCTGGAGCGAAATGTGCTGCCCAGTGTCAGAAAGCTTGGTCTCAGTTGCAGGTCATGGGTCCTCAAACAGGATAATGACCCAAAACACATCTAAAAACACCCAAGAATGGCTAAGAACTAAACATTGGACTGTTCTGAAGTGGCCTTCTATGAGCCCTGATCTAAATCCTATTGAACATCTGTGGAAGGAGCTGAAACATGCAGTCTGGAGAAGGCACCCTTCAAACCTGAGACAGCTAGAGCAGTTTGCTCACGAGGAGTGGGCCAAAATACCTGTCGACAGGTGCAGAAGTCTCATTGAGAGTTACAGAAATCACTTGTTTGCAGTGATTGCCTCAAAAGGTTGTGCAACTAAATATTAAGTTATGGGTACCATCATTTTTGTCTAGGCCAGTTTCATTAGTTTGTTTTTTAAAATGATTCTGTTGAACCAAAATTCAAAAGCAATATCTGATTTTCATTAGTTAATTTTCAATAAATTTTTATTTATTATTACTTTTCTCAGTTTCAAGTTATTTCAGTGACCTTTGTGGGGTTTTCTTTCTTTAACGGAAGAGTACCAACAATTTTGCCTACGTCTGTACAACGTAACTGATAAGCAATAAAAAAAACAAAATTCTAAACATTTAATTTCAACAATCCACCTTTGAATTCCATCCGATCATCACCAAAGGAGGTACAAAAATAATTTAGATGATCAAGAAAGAAGACTCAACTTCCAAATATGCCACGTTTTTTTCTTATTATTAGAAACCAAATTATAATTTTAATATCAGTGTCATATAGTGTTAATGAATTAAATTGACTACACAGTCAACTGGCTATCCACATTTTTATTACCTCCGCCAAAGCCGAAGACCTTGGAAGGAGGTTATGTTTTCACTGGCGATGGTTTGTTTGTTTGTTGGTTGGTTTGCCTGTTTACAGGATTACTCCAAATGTCCACAATGGATTTGAATGCAATTTTTTGGAGGGGTGGGGTTTGGCACAATGAACAATCCATTAGATTTTGGTGGCGATCCAGATCATGATCCGGATTCAGGAATTTTTAATAACTCCGCTCAGCCTGTGCATTAACACCACAGGCTATAACACATGCGCTGTGTAACTGATGTTCATGATGCGTCACCCTGCCTCTTTCCTTCTGCAAGCAGAGAGAGGGACAGAGAGAGAGTGGGGGGTGGAGGGAGGGAGGGGCACCTGCAGATTAGGCGTTTTTTTTCACATTAAACTCTGTGAAATTACAGTTGACTTTGACCAAAGCACACTTGGTGATTGTTGGAAAGAGTAATGACGACGGTTTAGGTGAGTTTTATTTTGTTTCTTTACCTTTTGAGGAACGTATGAAATGTAGCTTGAGCTTCATTTTAGAAATCATGGAGTGAGTTTTGAATGGGTTTAATTAAAAAAAACTAAAAAAAGCTGATTTTATTCATCAATACAGGCATAATTGAATCAAATAGGAGCTGTACGTTTTTTACAATAAGACTCGTTGTGTAAGCTAAAAGGGAGACTGAATGAAATAGTGAAGAAGAGAGGAAGAAATGTACATGCGAGGTAAAGAAATACGAACAAGAAGAAAAAGGGAAATAGTGAACGCAACTACAAATACAAAAAAACGAGCAGAATAAAAGAGAACAGATAAAAAGGTAAAAAAGGAAAGGCCAGACAGGAGCGAAAGAAAAGTTTTACAACAGCAATAATATAAATCCATCCAATTTACTTTGTCTTTGTGCGTCTGCGTGGGTGTGTGTGTGTGAAAGTGTGTGTGAGTGAGTGTGGGTAGCGAGGGTCCACTAAAAAGGACCTATGTGGCACATAACCGGGCGTGGACCCACAATATTACCACAGGGATCTGTCTCTTTGTCACACCCGCTCCCACACACACACACACTCACACACACACGTAAAGGGGACAGGGACAGTATAGCAAGCCTTTAATGAGAAGTCTGATGTTCTCTTAGTGGCCTATTCCTTGAGTCACAGCTTCATTTAGAGATGTGTGTGCGTGTGTGTGTGTGTGTGTGTGTGTGTTTGAGGAGAGATATTTTTATAGTTTATTCCCACTAGGGAGACATGCATGTGGTGGCCAGAGCCAATTGGACATGCCTGAAAGATTTCTTTCGGAGAGGAAAATGGGGGAAAAGGAACAAGAGGAAAGAGAAAGGCAGAAAAAAGAAAGAGTTATCCGAGAGGCAAAGACCAAGAAAGAGAGGGAGAGCAAGAAACCCTGTAATCCTATTCATTATGTATTCTCATGGTGAAAAGAGGATGGGATGACCATGGTGGGGGATACATCTTTGTAATATGGACGCCATTATTTTAAGAAATAATTATCAAAGCCGTACTCCCTTTGAAATAATAAAAAGACCCTCTCCTCTCTCACTAGCAGAAATAGAAGTTAGAAGGACCACATTTCACAGCTCTAGCAGTGAATCTTAACTCAGCAATAAGAAACTCAAGAAAATCCCCTGAAGAAAAGAAGCAATGAGTCGCCTTCTGCCACATTCCACATAAACTAAACCTGGATGCATTGGATAATAGAGCTGTGTATCCTTTCCAAAAACTTTATGTTTTGCAGTCTTGGAGGTTTTCCACTTTCTAACGAATACATTTAAAAGGTGCTAAATACGGGATTGGGAGCATTTTCTATTGCCTCTCAATGGCTCTCAACATGGCGGTCACTAAATGTTAAAACTGTCAACCTGCTGTCAATACCAAAGGAAGAGGATTCATCTTCTGAGGACCAGGAATTGCTGTTTTCCATTGTAGTTCCTCCAACAGTTGCTAAGACGTTTCTGTCCGGGCCAAAAAAAAACACCATCAAAGTGACATTGCCATCTATAGTATAGAGTAATGCCACTAGCATGGCTGAAAAACTAATGCCATGGACACTACAGTTTTCATTCCATTGTGGTATTCTTTTTAGGGCAATACATATTGCATACATTTCAGACGGTTTAAAAGGAGGAGAGTAAACATACAGTTGTGCAATAGCACATACGGAGTGATTTTAGACATAGCCCATCTGTTGTTTTTAACTTTTCATTTTGCACTGCTGTCTGCCAGTGCATTTTTTATACGACCACTGGGGTAACCAAAGTCTGATATTTGCTAATTAAATAAAAGCTCAGATGTATTATCAGTGCCAAGTACCAAAAGTAACATTCGCTACATGGCCTATTTCAGAGTGTTGCATCATTAAATACAACATTTGTGATTATTATTACTGATGTGTTAAACCTGCAGTAGGCAGAATGTTTTTGGCATCATTGGGCAAAAATCCCATAATAACCTTTCAGAATATTGTAATTCAAGTGTTCTGAGACAAAACTAGACTTCTGCACCTCCTCATGGCTCTGTTTTCAGGCTTTAAAAAAATCCATCCCGTGACGGGAGACTTTGGCCAATCACAGGTCATTTCAGAGAGAGAGAGAGCGTTTCTATTGGCTGTGCTCCAGCTGGTGGGCGGTGCTTGGTATTTCCTCAACTTGATCTCAACATGGCTGCCGGGTCACAAACGTTCTCATTTTACAGCTAAACAGTACACTACAAGATGATTCTGAAAACATTTGAGGAGAGAAATAGTTATACTGGATATTGATTCATATTATTGATCAGCGCTGTCCCGAGAGATCGGCTCTGACTGATTGTTTTCCTCTGATCTGTGAAATCTTGCAGATGCCGTTAGGACCACCGGAGGACACTGGAGGACACCGGAGGACACAGAGGAACATGATTTTTTTTCAGATTATATAGTGACTGTTTTATAAAAATAACTTCTACGCACTGCAGCTTTAAAGTATATACAGCAATTTAGTGTTGTAGCTGGTAAAGGGGTACCCAATTGTATACATTGGATAGTGTAATCTGTGACAACACGTTGTAATTTATTAACTGATCATATGTTTTGTATGTAAAATCTGCAAAGCTGTCAAAGAAATGACATTAAAGGACCACTGTGCAGGATTGAGTGGCATCTAGCAGTGAGGTTGCAGATTGCAGCCAACTGAATACCCCTCCGCTCACCGCTCCCTTTCACAAGCGTGTCAGAGAACTACAGTGGCCTTCAGGTAACGTAAAAAATGGGAACGGCTCTCTGTAGAGCCATTGCTTTGTTTGTCCATTCTGGACTACTGTAGAAACGTGGCAGAGCAACATGGCGGCCGGCTCTGTTAAGAGGACCTGCTCCCTATGTAGATAGGTAACGAAAACACGATTCTTAGTTTCAGGTGATTAGACTCTAATGAAAACATAGTTATGCATATTATATTTCATTTCTGCCAATAGATCAACCAAAATCCTATACACTGGCCCCTTTAAGTAAAAAATAAAATATTTGTATCTAATATGTAGACTTGAAGTTTAAGTACGAGTACAAATAAAAGTAAAAACATATACTTCTTACTCTTTTTAAACTAAAAACAAAGACAAATAGACATAACAACTTGACACACACACACCCACACACACCTAGGCAAAGCAGAGCGTTTGGTAGGGTAGACAAGCCCGTGGCCAATCTGGTTGTTGGACAGTCTGTCTCTGAAGGACTGTTGCCAAATGAATAGGTTGTACCGTGTTGGACTATATAGCTGGTAGCTCTGGACCTGCAGCAGCGCTTTATTTAATCTTTCATTCCCACTTGTTTCGGTTGGACTTTGGGAGGGGTTTTCTAGCCGGCAGTATTTCTCTCTGTTTCACCATGTTCTAGTGATTTCTCCCTCAGCAAACGCTTTGATTTTACAAATTTCTGGTGTGAGCCTGCACAAGTTTGACAAGGGGATATTTTTGCTAGCAGCTGTGTTAAGTGCAACATGTGTAAATTTAATAAGAAATACTTAGAATATGAAGAGACAAAACAGCTCGTAAATAGCTGCCCGGGAGGAATGTCTAGCTCTAACTTCCTCTCTCTCTCTCTCTCTCCTTATTAACTTTCTTCTTTTTTTCCCTATCATCTGTTCCCTTTTCTCCTCCATTCTCCTCCTCCCCCCTTTCTGCTTATGCTCTCTTCTATTTCCGCTTGTCTTCCACTGCCTCCTCCTCCCTCACTCCTTGCCTCCCTTCATCTCTATACACATCACTCTCTCCGATCACCCGCTGAATCTCTTCCCCTCCCTCTTTCCTACCTCACATACCCAGCTTCACAGGATAAAAAAAAACACCCTCCCTTCCATATTTTGAACAAATCAGGAGATGATCCGAGACACAGATCCCCCAGAAACTCAAATTCTTCCAGCATGCCGCAGTGAGGCAAGCTCAAGCCGTGATGCAATGTTGAATGGCAGAGCAGAAATCAGAAGAAGGAGAGAGACATCATAATGAAAGATGGATCAAACACTTTCTCTTTTCTTGTTCATCCGTCCTGTTTATGTAGACACAACCAGCGTTCTGCCTGCTTTTTCCTAAAGAAACATGCCCCATAATTAAGATTAGATAGCAGGAAGTTAGGGCCAGGGTTTATATGTTCATTTTTGTTCTCATCTTTGGAGATTTCCCCACATCAGGTAGAAATAAGACATACATTCCAAGTTTCAGCTGAAGTGTAGATGTTGAAATTGCTCATAAGCTAATATCTTTACTTAAGCAATAACACCAGAATTAGTTTTTGGTATCTGTAATCGTCACTACTAAATGAGGCTAATTTGCTCTAGTATTCTCACAGTCATTGACTGTCATTCTTTTTATTTTTTATCCCATATTTTGTACCAATTTTACCCCCAAAAACATCCTGCATAGAATCAGATGGGATTGCCTCATGGAATAAATTGCATTAAAGCTAGTCATCTTGTCCTGTTGCCATCAAACTCATCAATAACAATCTAGCTGTAATGAAACATCATATTTGGTCCTGAGGCACTGATATGCACATAGTTTTGAATTAGGTTCAATAGAAATATAAAAGCATAATAATTGAATCTTTTTTTTTTTTTTTTCGAAATTACATAACACAACCTTGATATTCATTCTCGACGTATGTTGGGTGAAAGTAAATCACGTCCTTCTAAAACTCGGTGAAAACTACGATAGAAGCTGAACCCATGCAGTCTCTATTGGCAATTAATCTGCATCCTCAGCTCCCATTTCACATGGCATCCCTCAGGATTTGATTCTGGGTCCTATCCACTTTTCCATTTAGCATGTACCCCATTAGACTACATTGATAAATATACCACGTCTCCTTTTCACTGTTGGGCTGGTGACAACCAGCTCCGTCCTTATTTAAAGCTGGAGAAACAGTACATAAATTGATCTACAATTTGAAATGCGGCCTTGACAAAAGAAAAAAAAAATCTAATGGTTTAGCATTTAGCCAGCAAACTCATTGGTATTCCTGCCCCCAACTTATCCGATTGAGTCAGCCTGATCTGCACTCACAATCACACATGACGCATATCATCCACTCTAGCAGCAATTTACCCCCCCACACCCTCTTCCTTCTGGACGCATGCAGGTTTAGACTATATGTGCAGAAAGGCCCCTTTTAGCGAGAGCTTTCTTCATATAGCCACACAAACTTTAAATAAGTCACCTCCTCTTGTCTTTTTGTATAATTATGTATGTCTCGCTTGCTTGTGGTATGTATGCACCTATTGTGGAAAATAATTTCCTCCTTCAGGACAAGTAATCTATCTAAATAAACAATAAATATGAAATTATGTTATTCATTCTTCAAAATCAAACATAACCAAATATATTTTTGGTTACTTTCTCCTCTACATTTAAATTTTAATTTAAATTAATCAGCTCCTTCCTTTCTGTTTCTCATCATAATATTAATCATATGCCTCATATCCACCCATGTCTCTCTATTCTTGTGTTTCTCCACATTTCATTGCTTCTTTATCCACCTTCAGCTGATCAGAAACTCGGCGTCAAATAAGATTAAAAAAAACATAAAGTACAGTATATTACCTGACTCTGTGCTTCCCTTTCACTGGCACCCTGCTATTTCCAGTTGAATTTAAGGGTCCTGTTATTTGTAAAGCACTTTCCTTGGCACTACATGGTCTTGCCCTTGCATGCATTTTGCTCTGCCAGAGACCCGAGCACCTCCGAAACTGGGCTTTTGTCTGTCCTTCCATTTAAGAAACGGTCATGTGGTGATAGAACTCTGTCTCTCCTTCTATTCAGTCCATCAATGACATTAAGAACGATCAAAAACACACTTTTGCAGGTCAGCTTTTAACTGTGCCTGCATGACCTCGTTTCATTTGTGCGGAACACTGCTGGAGTGTTACTGTGGGTGTGTTTTTGCTTTTTGCTTCATGGATTTCCTCTCGGTCCTGCACAACATCCACTGGGTTGTATTTAAAGCACTGTTAAAAAAAAGCTCAGGTGGTAGTTTTGGGGTAAATGGCAACAATGTAATTGCGGAGTCAAAATGGAAGAAGACAAATATTTTTTTATCCAGAAAAAAACAAGGAGATGCATCCTTATATAAGCAGTTGTTAAAAGAACAATAGAAGTGGAAAAAACCACAATCCCTCTTTTCTCCACCTTTTTCTTTTTTCTCCAGTGTGAGAGCAAAGCCTCCCTGTAGACCGTTAAATGTGCATACAAAATTAAGATCCTAATTTGGGATTAGACGACACACACTGCCCCCCCATTTATCTGGAAGTGGTATGTAAATGTGGCCGCTCTCTGAGAAGTTTTTAAACTTCTTTGAAAGTGTAACAAATACATTTTCGGTGATTTGTCAACCCTGGCCGCTTGATAAGACGTAACATTCTTAATTAAAAGGGGGTATACCGGAACAATCTGGGAAATGTTTTCCATTTAAAGCCTGGCAAAATTTTGATTAAGTTCAGGTGATGGTTCCTGATTTTCTAACGGAGCAGTAAATGACATCCTGAGTTGTGAATTGTGACCTCAGAAAACAGTCGTTCCTGTGTTTGTCGTTCTTGTTAAGGCGGAGCTAGTACTGTATGACTAAAGACTGAAGATGGGTTCTGTTAATTAGAGCGGTAAGGATGATGCCAAATGAAGGCCAAAATGACAAAACAAAACACATAACCAGGATTCATTAAGCAGTCATTTGTACATACTTCACAGATAGAAGAATTCTATACATACAGTACGTGACAACGAATTGCGGTTGTGTAAAATAGATATGTGGATAATGTGGGTGCGTGTTTGTGCGTCAGAGTGAGTCATTTTTAGAAGAGAGATTACGAGCCTCATGTCAAACAGTTTGTTCTGAAGAGTCATGTGCTGGTGATTTCAGACAAATTCACCATGTATTTTAAATTTTCTATTATGTACGAACAAAATTCAGTTGCCTTTCTCCACAGTGGGAAAAGTGCTAATAATAGGACATAGCCTAATATTTCATTGGAATTTTGCTGCTTTAATCTAATGAATTTGGAATTTAAAGTCCACTAAAGTCCACTACCAAAATTAAAAAAAATAAATAAAAATCTTGGCTTGTCAATTAATTGAGGTTTTGTTATTATTATTATTATTATTATTATTATTATTATTATTATTATTATTATTACAGTGGAAACCTCTTATAGTGATCACGTATGTCCAGGTCGAATAGTTCACTATAAGCAGATAATTATTATAACCATTTTTTTCCCTTTATTTGTCATGCAGATTACCATCGAATTAACATCTGTATATTCATGACATGATTATAAAGTAATGAAATGGACAGCTTCACTCTTCATTGAATTTTATTGCTGACACCCAGAAACGTCCCGAACGCAGCAAAATAAGAAGAAAAAATAAAATCTAGGCAGAGGAAACAGACACCACCACACACCTTTATGGGTCAGAAGTTATGATTTAGAGGGATTATTTTTATTCAGTCTATACAGTTTTTTTTTAGAAAATGATTGCATATGTAATTTTATTTTATGTATAAATATTTTATTTCTGTTGCCTTACTATTATTTTTTAGTGTGGATTACTTTGTTGCTCTTGATAGGTGCTATATAAATAAACTGACTTGTTTTCATCATCTGATTTCTGACAACAGGACCTCAAGTGCTACGGTATGAAATTGTTTCACTACTCCTTTTACACATGGGAAACAGTGTTGGATAGGAAACTTGCCCACAAATAAACACAAGGTAGCCTTATATAGCAATATGGGGGCTGTTAATTCTGTTAATGATCAATTCTGAGAAATACGCACCTATTACAGTTGGCATCATCCGACTCGGAACACTTTGTCTCAAGGAAATTAATAAGAGAGGTTTTGGATAAGCATACGACAATGTTCTTGCATGAGACTTTCTTCTTCTCATCATTTATCAAAATTATAATCACTATATATGATATATATTTTTTTTAAAAAGTTAAATGCAGAATAACTATATGAACAGTATGTGCAAGTTTAAAAAACACACTTGGTATCTGGCGTCACTGAGAAAGAGTAAATAGAGAGAGAGAAAATGCACTAATAAGCATGCAGACAGGGCGAGCGAGTGATTGTTGTGAGATGGAGAGTGAAAGGAGGGAGAGTGAGAGAGATGTGTGTCCATTGCTAATGGATGTTTCTGCTTTGCGTGTGGTTGAATGTGTGTGTTGTGTCTCTGGGTTTTCTCTCTCCTTTTTAGCAGCACACTAATCCTGTTATACAGCAACTGGTGTGTGTGTGTGAGCGTGTGTGTGTTTGTGTGCGCTATAATGGGGTTGCCGAAGTTCCTCATCTTCCTTCTTATTTTGTCATCATTCTGCCACTTCCCTTATCCTCATTCTCCTCACTTCTTTTACTCCATCTGATCTTTCTCTTCCTGTCTTCCGTCGACCCTGTGTCCATAATTCTCCCTCCATTGTTGTCTCCCTTCCATGTCTTTTCCTCTCCACGTCTATTCCCTTACTTCCCTTACCCTCTTCTCTGTCCTTTTCTTTTATCTCTTTCCCTCTCCTTGCGTACTTCCCTTGCCTGTCAATACATGTTTAATTTTTTAGCTCCAAAGGTAGACCCAGACAAAGCCAAACATGGGAGGCCCTCTAAATCCCGGCCCAGACTATTTTCAATCCTTACGGTGTTACTATATGGGATCCTCTTGAAAAATACAATAAACTGAAACAACTGGAACTGCACTGGGAACCCAATCCAAATACACTGACATTTTATCTGTGTCTTTGTAAAAAAAAAATGTGTTGACGGCAGACTATGAGAATAAATACGTTGTTAAGACAGGAGCTTTCTTCGGCAGAGGAGTTGGGTTGTCTTGACTTCAGAATGAATTATTGTTTTACCAATGTTGGCCTAAGAACAGGCAATGTCTGTTGGTCCATCGGACTATTCATAGTACCCGCAGGGTGAACCATAACAATTGTGGTGACTCCCCAGCCCATTCTCATTCTCAGGGCGTCAAATACCGCCGCTTTTTCACAAAGCACCTTTTAGCGCTGGTATGAAACTCACCAGACTTCCCATTAACTACAATGTAAACCCATCCGCGGCAACAGTAAACACTCATGGAAGGTTCCGTGGTGATGTAGTTTAAAGAGAGAAAGGGACACACTGGGCTGTTCGTGTCCAGTGCGTTACGTTTCACTTTCACGTTCCAGTTCAGCTGTTCGTTCGTGTCCCATGTACACAACATCGAGTCACATTTTCAATATACTGAGTGGTTTTGTTGCCTAATCCTGAGCAAGTGTTTTTGTTTAATTAAACACATGTTTACTGCGAGCGAAAAGTGACGCTGAGGGGTCTGACAAAGCGGGATGTTGGACTTCCATATACTTCCTCTAGTGCCACCATCAGGCCAAACGTTTCCACTTATATATACAAACAAAAAAATATCACAATCCAATGATGGGCAGCCATGAATTTATTTGACATGCTCTCAAGAGGACGAACCCCTTGCCATTATGGACACTTTCCTTTAGTGCCAGCCTCTTGGCCAAAATGTTAACTTTGCAATGAAATTTGCTGAGCACATTTTCTTCTCTCATGGAGGAGATAAGACGTTTTAAATTTTGCAACCTCGTGTTCCTCTACTAATTACTTGTTAACATTACAGTTTAAGCCCCAGAAGGCTCTAAAATAAAATAAAAAAACAGTGTTGGTATCTTGTCCAGTCTCTCGTGGGCTGTAATGAACATTGAACCCTTAAAGGCTGCTTGCGGGGCTTTTGGGTTTTCAGTCTTTGTAGCAGCAGGAAGAGTGTTATCATCTTACGTGACATATACCGTACTACTCAATATATGATGATAACTTACTGCTGATCTGAATAAGACTACCTGAGGAGACTAAGAAATAGTCTCCAGTCCCCCAACCCCCATGCTCTTCATCATCCTCCCCCCCCAAGCCTCCTTCTCCTCCATCACTTTGTCACCCTTCACCTCTGTCTCTTTAATGGCTGGCCAATTAAGCTGCTCACCGCATTGTTGGTGGGGCGTTCAATAACACACAAGGGTCAACGGCACTTGAAAAACATTGCGCACTAATGGTAATTATAGTTGTGAAAAAGTCAAAGGGTTTGTGGCTACGGTGGGTTTAAATGCCAGCATGGGGTAACAGTTTTTAAATGGACCTCATCAACGCATTTGCCTGTTATCTTTTCTCTTTCTGTCTCTCTTCCCTCCCTCCCCCCTCCTCCTTTCTCCCCGTCTTCTTTCTCTTCTTTCACCCATCCTTTCCTCTGTGTTTTGGGGCTGCTGATTAAGTTGGGTTTGCTGGTAATGAGCCATGAGGACTAATTGGGATTGTCAGAAAGAGAGAGACAGCGGGAGACAGTACTTTGGCATTTGCGAGTGCAATAAGTCAAATATGAGGAGAAGAGATGAAAAGAGGAAGAGCTCCAGAAATCTCTCATAATTCTGATGAATCATGAGAAGGCTTAAAGTCTTATTTATCTCGGAATAAGGGAACAAATAGTAGCCCTTGTGTTATTAACCTCATATTTTTAAAATCGCTGGCTAATTTTGGCCGGCTTATGATTTCACTACAGAAACTCTGACACTGTGAAATTACGAACCTACAGACTGTCAGCTTGGGGGGGAATTTGCATATGGAGTTCTTCTGTCTACTTTTAATAGACTATT
Organism: Sebastes umbrosus; assembly: GCF_015220745.1. NCBI lineage: Eukaryota > Metazoa > Chordata > Actinopteri > Perciformes > Sebastidae > Sebastes > Sebastes umbrosus. The sequence goes on from NC_051271.1 coordinate 35,571,162, forward strand.
CTGTAAGAAAAATTCTGCTAATGTAGTGAGATACTTTGATGAATTTTCTTGAATGGAGTGACATTTTCTCAGAAAAAAAAAGTGCTGTTATGTTCTTTATTATGCAAAGATATTAGAAAATATTCTCAAAATAAGCAAGTGTGCGAAAGAAAATTGCAATTGAATGAACTGATGGGATTTGTAGCATGTCACCGACTATTTTATATATTGTTGTCATGGACTGAAATTATAATTGTTTAACAATTCCACAAAACAGGTCACCTCGTTGAATGAGTATTATTTAAATATATTCTACGAGAAGGCAAAATAAGTCAAAATGCCAATAATTCAAGTTGATCCCCATGCAGAGTCGAGTACTCGCTTGTCATTTTGGATCCTACGTACACTACTGTGACACACACACTCACACACACTCACACGCATAAATAGAAAAACAAAGTAATTAAGTAACTAGTAAGCTAAGTGTGTAATGTAAACTGTATAAAAGCCAGGATTTCTTGTTGTTTCTTTTTCTCCCCTCCTGTCTGTTGGTGATCTTTATTTATTCGTAATCACCCATTTACGAGCTGGCACTGCTCCAGAGGCAATCATTAAATTAAGATGCTGTATTTATTTATTTATTTATTTAAATTGAAGACACTTGCATCCCTCCTTACGCGTTTTTTATGTATTTATTTATTTATTTATTTGTTTATTCATTTATTTATTTATTTAAATTGAAGACACTTTGGTTTTCATTTATTCATTTTTCAATAGTGGTTATATTATTTTCAATCCAGTACCCTTCAAATTTTCAATTCACATTGAATTGAGTGTCTTAAATTAAACAATCAATTAAAGCATGATAAATGGTATTTAAAGCTATTTTGTTTATGTCTTGTCTGATATCATCTGGATTCCAAACCAAAAACCAGTGAAGCAAATAAGAAAGAGTAGCATACGGGACAGCCATCCAGCTACAAAAAAAGCCTGTTTAATTGCAGCATGAAAGAAAGAACGTTATTTCACGTTCTAATCGTTCTTGGGGCTCAGCTGTTAGATAGTGGGTATGTCGTGTGTGTGTGTGTTTATCTGTGTGTCATTGAATGTAAGTCGAGGGGTTGAAAATACACACCTCAGAGAGAAAGAAAAAAAAGCAAAGAACCTGCTTTTCTAAGGGCTGTAATGTCAGTTTTGGTGAGTTGTGTTTCAGTAACTTCAGACATGCAATATCGGTAATTAGTTAGCAATTTATAAACACCACCTCCCATATCTGATATCATATATTAGTGCAGAGTGTCTTATCTTTTTTGAGATTTAACTTAAATAAAACAGCTATTTTTATTTTCTTGTGAAAGAAACAAATGTGGGGTATCGGAGCATTTTCTTTATTCAAAAAACAGAAGACAAAAAAATATATATATCTCAACCTAATTTACTTACGTCCTACATCCAACAGCCTTTCATTACAATGTAAATAATTTATTATGTATTTAGACCGTCAGGATGGTGTGGATTGGTCCTTCCTATGCACTTCCTGCAGAAAGACCATGCAGGGATTGTATTGTGTTAACACTATACTGTACCTACAGGATTTCTTTCCTAAATGCACCTTTTGCATAAACCAGAATTCTTACAGTTTTACACTGACGCTAAAATCCGTCCTGTTCTCGCTTCCTCTTACAAAGCAGATGGGCAATGTGCATGCTTCAACAAGTCTCCCCTTAAAAATCCTCTGGCCTCTACAGTGATGTGTGTGTGTGTGCATGTGTGTGTGTGTGTGTGTGTGTGTGTGTGTGTGTGTGTGTGTGTGTGTGTGTGAGTGAGTGAGTCTCTTTGTCATCCACTTTGCTTTTTAGATTGCATAGCTTCATTACAGACATTAGTGCATTAACAAACAAAATCCTCTCAGCGCGCACATTAAAAGCATCTCATTCCCACCTCGACGCACAATCAAGGCCATAAAACAATACGTTACAGCCCTGACTAATTACCAATGTGAAAACTTTCATAATTGAATAGCGCCCCTTACCCAATCCCGCTTGGCCAGGGCGTATTAAAAGAGGCTGTTCTCAATTAGAATTTGTCAAAGCAAACAAATGAGATAGTTTGCATGGAGCGATTTATCTGAAGTCAGGTAATAAGGTGGGAATCACAACCACTTTGTTGTTTGGGTGTTTGCTAAATGAAGCTCATTAGTGGTGGGAAAACTCTGCCGAGAACATCGCTAAATTATACCGAACCCCAGTTATGAGCAAAAAAAAATGTACCTGAACACACATTCGCACATGCGAGCAAGGTTTACGATTGAATGATTAAGTTAGAGATTGAGTTTTTATTGTTGCTGTGTTGTCCGGTGCTGATTTTACGGTGGTGCGGCAGTCAGTTTTTATTACTGAAATAAACCAAATTGTATATATTAAAGGAGACATATCATGCTCATTTTCACGTTCATACTTGTATTTTGGGGTTCTACTACAACATGTTCACATGCTTTAATGTTCAAAAAACACATTATTTTCCACATCCTGTCTGTCTGAATAAACCTGTATTCACCTTCTGTCTGAAACGCTCCATTTCAGCGCCTGTCTCTTTAAGACCCCCTCCGGAAAAAGCCCAGTCTGCTCTGATTGGCTTGCGAGAAAAATATGATGCACCTTTGCAAAGGTAGTTCTAGGGCGGTATATTCTAATGTTGAATCACGTGTTTTCTGATCTAGGCAGCCCACATAAAAACTGAATGAGTTATCTTATTTCACAGTTTGTGGGTTTGTAGGCAAAGTGAATTTTTCATGATATGTCCCCTTTAATTAATTTATACTATTGTGTTTCACTTAAAAAAAAAATGTGCACTGGCACAAATGTGTTTACTGTGTCTGCTAGAGAGATAAAATTGTCCAGTAAGCCCAGTTTAACCTGCAGTTAGCAAGTTAGCCTGATAATCACACTGTAGTATTCTTTATTGATAAAAGTAGCAGGAGTTTCACTACTTTTACATACAAATACTTTTGTTATGCTTATATCTCACTGTCAAATACATAAAAATACTGTTGGCACTGACTGTCCTGGCAAATTGAATTACCATGGAGAAGTTTGACAAGGCACATTTTGCTTTAAAATGTCACATCGCTGTCAATAAATTTAGACTTGCATGCATTTAGACATGCAGCAGATTGGAGGCTATTTTCTGCTTCGGTTATGATGATCAAAGGTATTTGATCATCTCTTTGTGGTCAGACAGCTACTGAAGGCTTCAGCATAAAACATTTTCTTTACTGGCATCGTGAGCATTTTGTTTTGACTTAAACTTTACGTTCACATCATCTTTTTTTTTTTTAATTCTGATGGAGTTTCAAATTCAGCTAAAGTGGACTTTTTAGTAACACAGCATTTTCATTCATGAGCTGCAGAAGACTAATAGGCCTCCGTCTGCAACAGCACATAATAACAATAATTGTGAGCAAGTGCTGCTTTTATAAAGCATCTAGTCTGTTAAAAACATTCATTTATGTTTAGAACAATTCAAAATCCTTCTGCTAAGATGACTATTCACGCCTCCCGAGTCCCTTATTTTGAACGAGAATGGGTGCCGACGGTTACAGCTCAGAGCTCATGAATGCAGCACCGGCCCCGGCGCATCCACATTTAACACACATCACACATTACAAAATACAATGTCCTGTTTAACTGAATATTCGAGTGACTCTTTATTTTTGAAGCAACAGCTACTAAATGAACGGTTATTACCTCTGCCATTAAATGAGTGACCTGGGTATTTGTTATGGTCTCTTTGTTCATCCAGCGGCACTTTTAGTTATTTGCGGCCAAAAGGACGGGTGCCATACAAAAAAGTAAAGTTCTTCCCGTGTTGCAGAGGCTCACGTACCAGATCCAAATATTGGCCTTTTCAAACATACACTTAAGTCCTTAAGTGTTCAGGCAATTTAACATGTTGGCGTCAAAGATCTGCCCACTCAGGATCTGAAATCATTTCCTCAAGTCTTCCTGTACGACTCCAGTGTGAATATAAAACAGTCACATTAACACATTAAGAGCTGTCTGAATACACATATTGTATATATTATTTGATTGAATGCATATAATAAACATCACATTTAACTAATGTGTTTTATTCAAAAGGAAATAAAATGTTTTTTTATTATCCACTCTGAGATGGCAAAACATATTTAAAAGTAAATTATTCTTAAATGTATTTAATCTACCAGTGACTCAATTAGTTTTTATGAAACATATTTGCAGGTTTTTATTTATTTATATGAATGTGACCATACATTTAAAAGATGTTAAATATGGCATATCTCCCTACCTCGTTCTATTTTCTTATCTGTAAACGAGCTGCATGTCACTTAATTGAATCACAGAGAGCGTGTCAGGGAGAAACGTGCAAATACACATAAAGCAAAAGAGACTGTGAAATTTCCTGACATATACTATGGATTTATACAATGAACTGCAATTCAACTGCAATTCAACTGCTAAACAACTCAATCAACTTGACGTGTGTCACTGATAAAAATGTTATATTGATTATGAAATTACACCTAATGATAACAAAATGACACTTTCTCTCGTTTTGTCAGCTAACCTTGAGCATATTTCAACGAGACGGCAATCAGGCCGGCATTCAGACAATAAATCTATCGGTTGACACACACACACATTTATATATATTTCATTAAATGCATATAATAAACATCATTTTTGATTATTGTTTCTTATTCACAAAGACATTTTTTTTTTCCTAATTCATTCTAAAATAAGAATAATTTAAAAAAGTTGACACATGTCAGATCACAGTCAAGTCCTTTTAAATGTACAACTGGTGCTCACTAACTGCACTGGCTTTGGTGCTCTTGAAAAGGGTAAAAGAAGCCGTATAGTCATATCTGAAAGATTGTGAAATTGATATTAATATGAAAACTGAAGGCTGTCTCAAGTGGCAGCAAACCTTGTCTCAGCAGCGCTGCTGATAATTGGCAATCAAGCCATGGAGACAGTCACTCAAAGGTTATATATAGAGAGACAGAGACAGGCTGTAACTTGACATAGCCAAGGAAAAAAAAGAGGAGGTCAATGCAACAAATAAAGCAAAAAAAAAAAAACAGTGATAAAACTGTAAGACATAAAAACAAGAGTGGAATAAAGTAAAAGGTAAAAAAGGAATACATCAGACAAACAGAAAAAAAGATGAAAATAGAGTGAAGCATGATACAGACAGAGGAAGAGGAAGTGCGGTGCAGAAAAATAAAGGGAAGAGGAGGTTAAAACAACAGGAGAGAGAGAGAGGGTCTTTAATGACGATAAAAGGATTGGAAGTAAAAGAGGGTGGGGGGAGAGAGGAGTAAGAAAGCAAGAGAAAGAAAATACAAAGAGTCAGAAAGGAATGATGAGAGAAAAAGTGTAGAAAAAGGACAGAATAAGTCGGATAGAGGAAAGAGCAGGAAAGGTGTTAAGGGAGCAAGGAGACATCGAGAGAGAAAAAGAAGGGAAGTTATTACGGCTCAGCGGGAGCCAGATGAAAGAGCTGTGATGGCTGAGGCAGATGGAACTCCTCTCCCAAATGAACAAGTCAGCCTGATGAGGAATGCAAAGTGAGGTAAGAATCTCCTAGCAGACATGCCGGTGTACAAATCACACCGTGGCCGGACTTATTCATTCCTCTGAAGTAGCTTGTCGAGCAGATTCTCAACAAAACGGGTCGTTTGTCAGCCTCTTCAACAAGACTCATGACTATTTCAGAAACGGTCCCCGTGGGTGCTTTCCGACCTGCCACCTCTGGTTTAAACTAGTAAGGTGAGCTAAAGGAAGACTAAGGGGTCAGGTTTAAGGTGAGACTAAATCAGTGTTGATGGAAGACGCTACATGAAGCAGTTTTTGTACAGGAAGTAGGTTAGTCATCCTTTTTGTTTCTGTACATTTAATTGGAACTTTTTCTAAAGGTTCCCTCCATGCCCAAGTGGATATATACTGTATATATATGTTTAAAAAACAACAACACTGAAACAGCAGACAAAGGGTGACAGAAAATAGACTGGTAAGAAAAGAAAAGAAAAGAAAAGAGAGGGTGCAGAGATGAAAACAAAGTGCCATTTTGAGACATTTCTACAGTTTGGCTTCAAAGCCTCTCACTGTAAGCAACTTGTTTTCCACACAGCATGATCTGACTAATTTATTTTCTCTTTGAAAAATTATGGTTATTTATTAAGTGATGAGGGTTTTTTTTCCCCTCCATTTCTTGCAAATGAGGTAGTTTTTGGTGGAGTGTGAAGGAGAGGGGCAGCCAATACTGCGAGCGCAAGAGTGAGACGAAATAACCTGAAATGTTCGGTGTCCCCCACACAGAATGATGTAAAAAGTAAACAGTCTTTAATCAGGCTGTATTATATTTTTGGTACAGTGCATGAAAGCCTAACCTTTAAGCAGTGGAACAGAAGGAATTCTATCTTTACCTCTCCCTGTGCATATCTACCTAACACCAGGTTAAAGAAGAGTTCTGTCTAATAAAGGTTTGTGAAGAAAATACACGAGTGATTGACTCGTGGATCTCATAGTCGGCAGCTGGACGGCAGACTCCAGATCAGCTCTGATTGGGTGTTTCCCTCCGGTCTGTGAAATCTTGCAGATACCGTTAGCAGCACCGGAGGACACAGAGGAACATGATTTTTTTTTCAGATTACCTGTCTCAGGAACTACGTTTTATAAAAATAACTTATTTAAATCGTATATATATTATATATATTTGCTCCATTTCTACCCACTGCAGCTTTAGGACTTTAACTCAAGTAATATTTTTTAATATCTAATAGGTGACTCTAATAAAGTAAAGTCAAAAGTAATCTAAAGTTATTTTCTGGTTAGATATCTGTACTTTTTAATCAAGTGTGGCTTTCCAGTTCTTCATCCACCACCGTGAACATGGCTATTATTAGTACTCACAGCTGTCAGGCTATAGCAGCTTGTGGAGGACGCTGGTGACGCACAATGAGTGCACGGGCAGAGTGCAAGCAGGCAGGTAGCCCGTCCAATTCAATCGGCCTGACGGGTTTATTACAGTCCTATGACACCCACAGATACCAGATTTTTTTTATTTTTTTTTTTTGTCATAGCATTTGATTTATTGATTGCTGTCTGGATGTAATGAGAATTTCAACAAATATAAAAAAAAATGTATTTGCACATCACTACCAACCCTAACTTTTATATAATAAAACTTATAATCATGATGTATAATATTTGTGTTTATTTAAATATAGTTTTTAGAAAAAAAAATAGCTTTTGCTTAAATTTTTGTGCATAATTTTTCAATCGTGTGTATGTATTCTATTTCTGCAATTACAGAATGAATTGACAAAATGCTCAGGGACATTGGCATATGTTGTATGAAAAGGGGAGGTGAACCCAAACACCAATCAACAGAATTAGTAGTATTATAGTGATTATTTGTGAAAAATTGAAGTGGAACTGGTCCAACATTTAAAACAAAAAAAGTAATAGATTTCTGATTAATCACAGTAGAGTATTGTGTCCTTTTGCTTGCTATCAAATTATCTGTTTGTGTTGGGGGATGGGTGGGAAGACAGAGGAGAGGGAGGATGCTGCTATTTCTACCCCAGTGTTGTATTTGTCCATCCAGAATTTAATATTAAAAACGAATACTCGATTCTGATTGGTCAATCACGGCGTTCTGCGGTCTGTTATTTCTGTATAACAAACCGTCGCTATGTATAGCAGACCGTTGCTATGGTTGCAGTTCTGATGTCGGACTCTGACGCACGGTTTCTGTGTCAAAATATTGAAATCTTCAGTAAGTAGCCGTGTAATAAGCGGGATAATGTACAGCTAGCGGGTCATTGTTGTGAAAAAAATCCCCTTCAGGGCGATTAGAGCACAACAATGAACGGCTCGCTGTACATTATCCCTTATATAACATCCTGCAAAATGACGGTAATAATAACAATATTGCAAAGACTGAACCGTTCTGCATTCCAATGTTTTAAATCAGTCAGTTTTGTGATCTTGTAGAAATGATCAGCCCGAGCATGGGTACCATTTCAAAACAAAAAGGCTCTATAATAACAGATTAGTTTGTAAAATAAGCAGTATTGCTAAGTGGTGCAAGGAAAACATGAACTACTGGCCCTCAAAGGATTCTTTCACACAGACTGTCAGGTTCTTGTTTCAAAATAAATAATAATATAAAAAAAAAAAACATTTAAGTATGTTGCAGCTGATTCAATTGTGTCCATTAACTGCATGGAATTTAAAACCTCAATAGTATACTTTAGCCCTGCTGTTTTGACTGGAGGTCACAGTCTGGGCCTTGCTGTTATTAGTGATGCAGACAGGACTTCTCAAGTTAATCATTTGTGGTAAAGATGAATTGAAAGTATTTCAGCTCAGACATAACATCCTGTTTTAACTAATACAATTAGCAGTCTTAAACGTCTTTAATAGTTCAGCAGAAAAGCGGCCTTATGAACTAAAAGGCCAGAAAGAAAAAAGGAAGACTCACCACCTCCAAACTTTCTGTCTTCAATCCCCATGCATGTGTTTTCTTGTTTTCCTGTTGTTTTGTTGGTGACAAACCAACCCTAAATCTAATTTAATAACACGGTTCCCTTGGCTTAAGTAAATGACAAGATGAAAATTAAAATTACCTCAATGTTCCGGCCAATAAACGACACCGTTTTCTCGACAGACACCGTCAACAAATATTTGACTAAATGTCTGGGCAGTGGGTCTGAAACTCCACATAAGCCTTAACGCCATTACTTATTCAGGAAGTTTATTGGTGTGTTAATAATTGATCACCTAATTAAGGGGGGAAGTTGGGGAGATACTGTATGGGGCTGAATGCCTCTTTACCAGTGGGCTTTTGGTAAGTGCATGGTTTGGTGGAGCGCGACAGAGAGGCGCCGACGAGAGTAACTTCTGACCAGCGCGTAAAATTCCTTTTCTTATAAATTGACCTGAGCGCGGAGTGCACGGAGGAAAAGATGCACAACAGTTCCAACTAACAGTTCTGTGTGCTTACGGTCAGCCGAGATCCAGTATACTTTTAAGAGTCGGTGTTCATCTCAGCTTCATTAAAACTTCTACTTTTGCACTTTAGTCATAGTTCCCATTACCATTAGTCATAGTTTTTTTTGGTGTGTCTTTTTTTCTTTTAGTTAGGATGTTCTCACACTGATAGCACTTCAGTCATAATCATCTTTCTTTCTTTCTTTCTTTCTTTCTTTTTGTGTATGTGTGTGTGTGTGTGTATGCCTTTATTGGCATGATGTAAAACTACACATTTCCAAAGCTTATTTGAATGTTGAAATGTTAACATTAATTACAGTGCATTAACATCAATAAAAAAAACTAGAATGGCACTCGGAGAGCGCAGACCTCCGCCAAGGTGCCTGACTTTAAAAACAGATCTCACAGCTGGCGGTACCGTGAGGTGGTCGGCTTATTATTAACACGGTGTGTTTCCGTGTAACGTATCGGCGGATGCCTCTCTCATTCAGCAACCTTGTTATGTCTGGATAACGTTACGCTACGTTGTCTCTCATCCCGTCATCTACCACTTTTTTCTTTCTCACCGCGAACGGCCAGCAGCTCCCGCCGCACCTCGGAGTTTCGCCACACATCCACACACGTATCTCTCATCAGCTAAACTGCACGTGTTATACCCTGTGGTCTTAATGCTTGGAAGGCTGATCGGAATTCTTGAAAATATTCCTGAATCTGGATCATGATCCAGATCGCCACCAAAATCTAATGGATTATTCATTGTGCTACACCCCATCCCTCCAAAAAAAAATTCATTCAAATTCATCGCGGACTTTTGGAGTAATCTTGCTAAAAGAAGGACAGACAGACAAACAAACCAACGCCGGTGAAAACAATACCTCTTTTCAAGGCCTTTGGCCTTGGTGGAGGTAAAAACACCAGCATTATATTTAAAAAGAACATATTTGTTTCCAATAATTTACAAAAGTATTATTCAATAATTACCTCAATAAATAAAATACATCATCAGACACATTGACTGAGTGAGAAAAACCTTGCCTCGTATACGCAAAATGGTAATGGTCAAATATATACAAATATGAGACAGGAGAGCTGATACAGGATTTGCCATTTATTAAATCATAAACCCATGATTTAATTTAATTATTTTTTTTGCATGCTGAAAATGGTGAGGAAACCCCTTCAGAGTGGTTTTCCAAACAGCGATGGTTCTATAATGCACCATTTCCCTCACGCTCTCTGCGGGACCCGTTTTTCTCAGAGTGATTTCACTATCAGAGCCAACGGATTCTCCTAGAGAGGCCTTTTAAGAAAGCCATCTAATGCCAACCATTCATCATCTTGTTGGAAAACACACGCCAAGCCAGCAGATAAAAGTGGCATTCATCATTCCATTTATCGTACATGAACATAAATATCAGCCATTTAGGCCACACGTTTTACCCCGCACGGCTTACAGTAGAAGCAATTTTAGAACGAGAGGCTCCAGCGAGACTGACATCAGTGTTTTGCATCATGCTTTACTCTGGGGTGTATTAAAGATTATTTTGTTTTTCTTTTTTTAGTGTGTGTATTCACTGATTTTAGTAAATGTACACCCACACCCTTGGGTTCAAAACCACCTTTGGAATCTAAAGGGGGTAAATATAGTCTCATTAAACCATATTTAATGTGGAATCATTCCATATATTGCAGGACCTGAGACTATCAGTTAGAAAATGACAGCTGTAAGTGTTTGAAAAATTATTAAAAATGGGACACGTGTCCTACAGCCTTGCATTGTTTCCGGTAAATGGAAAAGATAGGTGATTTTATTAATGCCCATTTAATTTTCCTCCCTTTTTAAGAGATTTAAATATTATTATAAACTGCTTCAAACACTGCACAAAAATCATGAAAATATGATTTAATAATGGCATCTGACAGAAGAACAGAATAGTGTGTCCATGCGTCTATAAAGAAAGTCAAACAAATAATAAAAAGGTGAACAAAAGTACTATATATTTTTAAGTCTCTGGAGACATTACATTGTATATTTGCAGCCTTTCTAGCTTGCTTTGTCCTCAATTATCCGCATGCACTGAACTGACCGAGAATTCCCAACAGAGGCAGCTGAATGCAGTTTTCAAAAAGCGTTAATGTAGAATACAGTACAGTAAGGGACACACTGGGATCACTGTATTTAAGTGCCACACTGCTGGCTTTTGATCCCAGTGAAGGATGATAACAACAACAAAAGATGCCATATAAGAATGCAAAATGCCAAGCCTTGATCATCACTCATTACATTTGTGGCCAATGTATTTATTTTTTTTTTAGATTGTCCAAAATCGAAATAACAGGCCAGGGCCAGGCCCAGCATTTCTGGAGTGAATTGAGCATTCTGTGAACAGAAACAATCCACGGTGCATGTACAAATATAAAAATAACAGATGTTCATAAATGCCGTATGGGTGCAGAGCAGCAGCCGTGCTAGTGGGGCACGCTCACACGGACAAACATGCACTAAAAGCATGGGTGGCCGGCCCGGCCCGACACATACAGAGGGAGAGTTATAGGGGGAAATTCTGGGCAATACTGGACATTTAAATCTCTACAAATACATGGAATGAATACATAACATTTAAAAAAAAAATTAACTTCCCCATGAGGTTGAAGGGACTGTTATTGATACCGGGTGTCAGGAAGGAAACATAAACAGGCTGACATTTGATGATGAAAAATAAAGGCCAATATCAGCCTCATGTCAGTATAACCCTATTTTAAAGGCTGTGTAAAGGAAATTCAGAGTTTTGTTTCTAAACACATTATAAATGTTGGAAAATAATTTCTGAAAACGTGAAAAAGATTGTGAAGATTGTAGTACTGGATTGTGGAGTTAGACCGTTAAACAGTTTTTTTGCCAGTTTGTGTTCAGGATTTTTTTAGGCGGGCTAAAATCATGGCTCGATGACACAGTGGAGCCATCCTTAACAAAACTCAACCCATCTTCAGAAACCTGGTTTTGGAAAGCCAAAACAGAAAATCATGAAATTAACAAGGGTTATCTCAGTTAGCTCAGTCAGAGGATCAAGACATTTATAATCCCGCGGTCGTGGGTTCGAGCCCCATAATAAGCATTTACTGTTTTTGTATTGTATTTTTATGATTTTGACCCATCCCATGCCCTATGTATATTTTTTCTTTTTCTGTAAACTTGTAAAAGAGGTCCGGGCACTGTAAAGCTCGCAGCCGCGAAGCCTCGAATGAAATGTGCCCGGCGGGGTCCAGCCAGTGCAGGGGAGAGGTCCCGCCAGGGAATCCTCCCAGACCGAGCGGCCGTCCCTAACCCGCCGAGTTGAATCCCCCGGGCAGAGTGCGTGACGGGGGTCGTTACCGGCCTCACATCATCCACGGGCTGAGCCTCAATCAGAAGGACTCAGGCCCCCAAGCGACACCGGGCAATCGGCCTTTCTTACGCCACATTTCCCCAATCCGCCTGTCGGACAGCGATTCGGCGATGGTTTCTTCCCTTTTCGCTTGCCACTACTGAGGGAATGCACCTTCCCCGTTTGTGGGTGTGGTTTCAGCCATGGATGTTTTAAGAGAGGTTTCAGATGTCAGCGCCTACAGCATCTCCCCCCAGCATCTCAGAGCAAAGTATACTAGTTATTTTTCCATGATTTTGAAAGCTAATAACATATACTTGGTGATTGTTTTAATCATTCAAATTTGGCTGGGTGGTTAGTAACACATTGTTTCCTATGGTGTAACAAACCCAGAATGCATATTTATTTTTGCTTTACACAGACTTTAAACCCTCTCTGTAAACCTTTGTATGAGACAATCAAGATCTGGACATCAGTAACGGGCAGTAAAGAGTAAAATGCAGATCCCTTGTATAACAAATGAGCAGAGGAGGACAAGACTCTTGGGAATCCTGCTTAAATATTTTCCATTTATTATGGTGCAAGGCAGATATGAGTGTAGTTCCCCCCATAAGGAGGGGAGAGGTGTAAGTGGTAATGAAGTCAGAGTTCCAGCACTGTGAAGTAGAGCAGTGCAATGAGGTTCATTAAATCAATGGCAGGAGGAGCTTTATTTATTTATCCGTGTAGTTATTAAGTGAATGTCATAATGCCGGTAGAGTATTTCTAAATGTTAGGGCTAACATGCTGAACCCACACACTGGTTTCAAGGGTTTTCCAATGCAGGAGCGTGTAAAAAATATAACTTTGATTATTTCGTTTTTTGATATTTTGATTACATTTTTGAAAATATTCATCTGGCCAATGCAGCCGTGACTGAACCTGTCTCCTCCAGTTATTGTTTCTCTTTTCTTTTTGCCCTTCTGTCTTTCTGTCTCACCTTCCTTCAATTGGTGAAGTTGCAGTTTTTTGTACTTTACAATTAGTCTATATATTAATACTATTAAGCATAAATATTATATAGCAACAAACACTGTGAATCAGCATATTTCATACGCGTTCTGATGAGTTCTTGCTTGGACATTCAAAGTTCTTGTATCAGTCCATATTCAAATAAACATTAAAACAGAAGTAAAGGAATCCTTGCTATTAATGCCATGGCTTGTTAGTAGTATTAACGGTTGGATTTGATCGGGATTATTTGTTTCTACTACAGTTATTGAGCAGTTGCTAAGCTGCTAGTAAACTAAGCTCATACTGTTGATATGACTGGTGATATATTCCAATGCATTTTAACATTTCTATATCAACCTCTCCAATCAAACCAAAGATTACAATGGTGATAAAATAATGCTTGAATGCCATGAAAAGGCCTCCATCATATTCTGTTATATTCAATGTGGACAGACCTGACATTATTATTTAATAAAAGGCCAATACTGGGCTGATGTATTGGGAAATTGATGAGTTAATATAGCCCTTACCAATTAGGCATAACAATACACTGATTGCTTGATTTTAATCAGCACAATTATTATAATGTAATAATAAAAGATAAATAAGAAAGGAGCCGTGGTCTACAGTAGACAAAAGAACAGCCTACATAGAAATCATCCGAGCACGCCACAAAGTGAGACACTCTTAAATGAATCAATCAATAGAAACTGAATAGGTTAATTACCCAATATGCTTGATTAATCATTTTGATTAGAAAACAGAATGACAGCGACAGAGTGGCGTGATGAGAAATATGAGCTTTTGAGTGTGAGCGGCAACAGATCAATCAATACTCATCGTGTAGGTTAATAGTCACACTAATTGCCCCGCGGTGGCTGATGGATGATGTTAAGTAACATGGCAGCCAGATGAGAACATGACAGGAAAAATCTCAGAAACGAATGAAAAAAAGAATGGGACTGAGGGGAATAATAGATGCATTCTTGACAGATCAGTGTATTTAGACATGCACTGTGGCATAATGTCAATGATGCTTTAAAGAAACAGTCAGTAATGGTTAATTAATAGCGCCATGCTCATATTTTACATGAACTGTATGATGGTGAAAACCAATGTCAGAGGATATATCACACTCTATTACGTCTAATACCTCAGCAGTATTAAAACATTTTTTTTATATAAAAATGTGTTAATTATGGCTTGAAAAATAAATCCAATGGCTCCAATGTTTTTGATCTAAATATGTTCTTGGCTTCAGTTCTCAAATGACCTCCCAAAAACAAATTTGCGGCAATTATATAATGCCGCCGTGCTAATTTGCTAAGCTCGCTTTATAGCGTGTCAGAACAGAACAAATTTGACAGGTGAAAATTTTTAACTGCTGGTGATTCGAGGGTATTATCTTGACTTCATCCCGTGAGTTATTAGATTCATCCTCAAGCAAACGTGACTGTACTGTATGTGCCACAGTGTACAGGAAACTCAGACCAACTCTCACCCGCCTCCTACACAGAGCAGAACATCTTGTCAGTGAGGAGGAGGATCATTCTGTGAACAGCAGATAGCTGAACCGTCATGGCACAAACTGGGAGGGTTTCAAATTTATTGACCAGGAGTCAGTGAACAGCTGGATGAAGATCACGGAGGACATTGACTTCAGACGGCAAAGAACGTCTTTGAACCAAGACCTGTGTTACAATTCCCACCCCCCCCCCCCACCCCATACATGACCACTTGTTGTTGACTTGAGCCAGCAGCACCATTTGCTGAAGAAGACTGAGAGATGGGGTTGAGCTTCAATTATTTTGTTATTTATCCGATAGTCATCAAAATATTTAACTCTGTATGGGCAGACGGACATTGCCATTAGAGCTGCCCAAATTAAAATTTTTGATACTGATACGATTGCCGATCGTCGATAAGCCATATCGGCCAATACCGATCGTTTTTTTTTGTTGTTGTGTTTTGTTATAGCAGCTGGTATACAAGGCTCCAGACTAGCTTTTTTCCCCACCGTAATTTAACCGCCCTGAAGAAAGTGTAAACTGTCAAAAATTCGAAATGTTATCCTTTTACAATTCTACAATTTCATTTAGCAGACGTTTTGTCCATAGCGACGTACATCTGAGAATTCTTACAACACAAGCAAGGATACTTAGGATACTTTTACTTTGTTATTGTCATCTATAGTGGTTATTTGCATAAAAAGACACAATTCAAATGATTAGGAAAAAAAAGATTGTATTTTCATTTAAACATTTGCTTCAATTAAAAAATCTTGGCATTATTATATTTGATAATGTATTGTAAGCTGCTTAGAGCTAGTGTTAGGAAGTTAAACAGCTCTTAATTCCCTTTTTATTATCTAATTTATATTGCTGTGAAACTATCTCCTTCAAACAACAGTATAGACTTACATTTATATAGCTCCTTTCTAGTCTTCTGACCACTCAAAGCGCTTTACTACTTGTCAACATTCACTCATTCACACACATGTTCATGCAGTGACGGCAGAGGCTGACATGCAGGATCTAATCTAAATACTCTGGAGGAACCGGGGATCGAACCGCTGACCCTCTGGTGGACGACCCTCTTTATCCCTGAGCCACAGCCACCCCAACGATTTATTCAGGATTCTCGCCAAAAACTACATTTTACAAGATTACATTTGAACACAACATGATAGCCTTATAATATAATTTCGCCCAATACTCAGCTTTACCGAATAGCTTGAACCAATCACAATTTCACTCAACGGAACCTCTATTAACGTTAGGTGTTAGCTCTGTTATTTGGCCAAGCAGGACGGTGCTGCCCACCGGCTGCTGACAGCTAACATTTACTAGTTCTCCTCCCGCTGATTATCTTTGTCCCAATTCAGTGGCCGCCTCCTTCGAAGGCCGCAGCCCCTGAATCGGGACACAGATTGTGTAAAAATTCCACGCTGATGACATGTTTTGTTCTGTTTAAGTAGCATGTCGCGGCAACAACATGTGCAGCTCCTACCCAGTGAACGAGGTGGGGGGGGACTACACTACACACAGGCAGGTTGTTGCTCTCAGTCGTTGCCCGCCCTGCCTCGATCGGCGACTAGAAAGCATCACTGCTGATCTCGCAATCACATATTTTTTACTGAACATCAGCCTATAACGATCAGTGGCCGATCAATCGGGGCATCTCTAATTGCCATTCTTAAAGGCTAAAATGTTACTAAAAAGATGAATGAGAATACAGAAGGCAGTGCATTTTATAGAAAAGTCAGTTGATGGTTTGATTTGCAACATTTTACGCATACAAAAACTGACAAACAGACTTGTCGTATGAACTGATACACATGGCACTAAGGAATTTCTCATCAGATTCTTCTTGAGGACTTCTGATAAAAAAAGTGCAGGCAGATAGAAAGTTTGATGGACCGATTGATAGATGGCTGTGAACTTTTTGATTCCAAATGAACGCCCGGCTTACTGAGTGAAAGGTCAGGGAGAGATGAGAGATGATAATGATTTTTTAATGATGGTTCTGAAAGGCACCCCATTTACTTCCCATGTGAAGTGCTTTGAGGGAGAGAAAGAGTTATGTAGAGAGAGAAAGCAAGCTGGAGAAGACACGAAGCTGACAAGCACAATTGGCCCACCCCTTACATTCAGCAGATGAACAGCATGACCTTACAAGGCCTAACCATTCTGTTCTGTTCACTTCTTAACTATAATATTGTGTGATGTAACGGTTTGGAAAAAAAGGGTTATACAACTGTTTGATGGAACATCTTTTTTCTTTACTTACATTTTAGTTATAAAGTTTGAGTTAAAAGCACAGCAGTGCGCTCAGATGTAACGAACGTTAAAGAAGGTCAGCTTTCAAAGGGCTGGCTCAGTTTGAGAGACTGTTTCTCAGCAGGTTTCCTGTTCAGCGGTGGCAAAAGGAGTGTGGAAATAAAAAAAATGGGTATTTACAGAGAGCGAGAAAGGAAGGCACCTAAATTAGCAGAAGAGGAATACAGAAAAAGAGTGGAGTCTGTAAATGAAAGATTAGCAGAGATGGCAAAGAGACGATCAGGATTCCTGAGCTAATTAGATGTGTTCACATCAGATGTTATTAATAGTACTCAACATATTCATTTATATTACAAGGTTAAACATATTTCTCTACAGGAGTCTAATTAGTACTATAAGTGTATAGGTTGATGTTCAATGCATGGATGATAAAAGTGGAATTACTGTTTTGATTGAAGTCACACATCCTCAAAGAAGAATACGTTTCACACAGGATGAGATAAATCATGTTCTGCCTGAGCTAATGACTGAACTGAGCAGAAAAGGAAGTGTACATATGAATTCACTTCTCGCTGCATGACTTTAAGAACAAAATTAAAAAGAGAACAAATCCATTAATGCTTGTGGCCCATTGAAATAATGATACTTAGAAGGCTTTCAGCTTCCTAAAGTTGGTTAGTGTTACTCGCACTTCATCCACTCATACTGTAAGTGTATTAGATCACATTATTGAAATATTGACTGGCGTGCATTTCGATGAATCCCAAACACTGGGGATTAGTACAGTAGATGAGATGTGCATTGCCAAGACCTTGATAATACCGATTCCAAAGAAATGTATTAGTCAAAAGACTACACATTCTTTTGTCCACATAGTGAGGACACTAAGAACTGCAGTGACAGAAATTATGACAACCATCTGTTCCAATGCAACAAAAAAATAAAACAAGGAATTAATCAAACAACCCAGTCATCTGTTGCAGATGGCATTAGGACCTCACAAAAAAACTAAATATGGAAAAAGATTGCAGAGCAGGTGAGCAGTGTAACATTCTAGCAGACAAGGGTGTTTAAAAAAAAAAGTTGCGTCAATGCTGCAGAAAGAGTCCAGCGGCGCACTACCCCAAACTGAGGAGTGCATCGATGCCAGCGCGGCAATTTGTCATTATTTGGCGTTGTTCCAGACAGGGGCGGTGACATCATGCCCAGAACGGGAACTGTTGTTTTTTTGGTGGACAGATTTTGTGTTGGTATGCAACTGTGTCTCCTTAAACTACTCACTTTCCTTTGAGTCCGGATAATTTTGGGCATTTGCATTTTTTTTTAGATAGTATTTAATTGCAGAACCCCTTGTACACCTCGTATTAAAATGTGTCTCGTATCCAGATTGTATCTACAGTAGATATGATTTAAGATGATTACATTTACACCTGGTGTTAATTTGTGTCTCCAGTGTACACATTGAGATCCGATCGCTCTGTCTGGAAGGGCTGAGCGGAACCTTGCGGCTGAGCGTTGCCGGAGAGGCGATGCATAAAAACGCCGCCGCATAGAAGGAGAGGGCCACAAAATCGAGCCACCAACCTTCTGATTAGTGGACGACCACTACCTCCTTAGCCTCCAAGGATGATATGGCTGAACTGTTAGCTTGTTTACAACCTGTCTGATTGTCTGACTGCTGTTTCTTGCCCCATTGGACTTGTTGTAGCAATGGTGCCCTAAAGTGCAGCAATGTTGCTGTCTTGCCAAATGTTAGCAAGAACTTCGATGAGTATAACGCTGCAAAATACACTACAAAAATAGAGCCAAGTTGTAAAAAACTGGAACTCTTCTTTCAACAAGCACGTTAGTGTGATCGCTATCCAGTCTACATTTTGATTATTGTTCTGGATCAAGAGTATTTGAGTAAAGTGTGTAAAAGACCTTTGTCTCTCCACTGATGGTCAGCAGGCTTCACAGGGCTCTGTACAAGAGGAGCACAAAAATGACCAGCGACGTTTTACAAAACTGAGCCGAATGTTTGTTTTTGCTATAGATCTCTCTCTCACTTGCCCTTTTCAAATAGTGAGCAACCGAGGAAACTTGTTAGAGGGATAAATGGAGTCGGAGTCTTGCGCTTGGTGTGGGATGACATATAACTGTGTTTAACTGTGCAGAAATGTAGCAGGAAAACATAATGTTCATGAAAGCTGATGTTTTACACAAACTTTCTTTTCAAATTTCAGACCCGTTGGTCAGCATTCAGCTTTCATTTGAGACTGCAGCTGCTGCCAACCATCACAGCCACTGTGTGTACATGCCTATATGTCTGTGTCCGTGCACGCATACCTCTGTTCTTGTGTCTTTCTGTGAATTCCAGTGGAGTCATCCAATGCCAGGAATCCTCTGGCTCTATTTCATCACAGTGGGGAGCAACGGAATCTGTAAAGCAAAACAAAAACAGATCTCATCTTCCACCAAACAACATCAAACTGGGTTCCAACTCATAAGGGTCCCCAGTGAACTGAGTAATGGTGCATAATTTGACTTGTAGGAGAAAACCGAAGGCCCAGTTTTAGATAGGGACAGCTGCATCAAGTATAGATGGCTGTTTCAAGCCTGCGTGTTTGCCATTTGAAACTGTACTTATTTTTTGACTTTGTAGAGGTTTTTACCATGCCAAATATCTATATTTCTTGCTGGAATTCATAACCCGTGGACTAAGTTAAAGTTAAAATGAAGATTTTTTTATAACAGCCACTAATATGAATGTGTAGGATGGAACATACTGATGGTTTTGCCATTCTTAAAGCATTACTGGTAGTTAAAAATGCAAAGTTTGTGCGTAGTTGGCAGTAGATTTAATGCCATGGGATCCTTAAAATCAGGTGATCCATCCCCCTGGGAGCATGTTTACAGTATACTCTGCAAAATCTGTGACAATCTGCAAACTGGAATATTATATATCTTGTGTGTAATAGACAATGTAACCAGGTGCGGGCGCTAAGGGGAAAGCTCAAGGAGTGTCTAAAATAAAAAAGGGTTCATCTGCTGAGGAGAATGAATATGCCCGACTTTATTGCTTGCTCATCAGATATGATATGTCTTAAGTATGAATGAACATTAAGACCTGATAGTGCCGCTAGAGGAACAGTCACGTGGTCAAATCATTAGGATTTATCCTCTAGGGACCATGCATATCCATACAACATGTCACAGCATCCTGACCAGAAGTGTTGTGGGTGACAGAAAAAATGCAATGTTGTCTGGTCTGTCGCTGCTTTTATTAGCCTTTGTGTTTGTAATGTACTGCCCTCCTTTACCGACTTCCATTATTGTGTCTCATTCTGTCTGCTATCGTGAATGTGCATTTTGGACCTGTGAGTTTCTGGCTGTCATTTGTTCCAGTCTTTTAAAAAAGTTATAAATTTGGCATTAAGTAAGATTATAAGGCATTACAACGCATCATAAATGCATTACGAGCACAGTGAGAGAGCATAATAATAATTTTAATCACAGCTTACAATAAATAAACACCACATGCATTAATTGCTTGTTGTTTATGGTAGAAATGCTATTTATTTATTTATTTTTTATACTTGCCTGGTGACTATGTTGTAATGAGTTTCTAGTTGGCTTATTGTCTGCTTGAAATGCAACACCTTACACGCTCTCATTTGTGCTCGTATTTGCTTTATAACCACACAGTTTAAATTCTGCATTTCAATCATTGCGGTTCGCATCCTTTTCAGGGAAGTCTTTTCAGCCTGCAGGCATCATTAGCCTGTGTTTACATGCAGCTACGTGTCTACGGGATCTAATGGACCTCCGCCTCTGTGATTGGTCAGGAATTATTCTGGTTGAGGATTATAAATGTTATTGGGTCAAGTTGCTGATGATTTTAATGCAGCTCCAGCAACAACAGTGACACTAATTTTCCACAAACCAAATGCACAACTTAACATCAACAGTCTTGCAATCTTTTATTCTTTTGTTTAAAATATTGCCGGTGGAGTTGTATTATTTATTGATTTCTGGAATCTTACAACAAAGCAGAATGAGGCCAATCAGTCCTCAAGGCCACTAGAGGAGGGAACATCCCTCTTAAACAATTATCTGTTATTAATAGAAACAATTATATGAGTGAAAAGAGAAAGCTTTCACTTTGCATGCAGTTTGCAACTCGTAACTAGTTTTCTTATTCTTGCACATAATCAGTCACAAGTCACAATTATCTTAGCACACACACTAACCTTACCCTAACCCTAAACCAAGTCCTCACCCTAAAATATAATGATTGATGTTATGGGGGCGTGCATTTTGTCCCCATTTGGAAGGTGAATCCCCACAATGGGACTGTGTAACTGGTTTATGTCCCCACATAACCTTAAGTATCCATCTATCATCTGTAACTGCTTATCCCATTCGGGGTCGCAGGGGACATTGGGCGAAGGCAGAGTACTCCCTGAACAGGTTGCCAGACTATCACAGGGCTGACACATAGAGACAGAAAACCATTCACACTCACATTCACATCTACGTGCAATTTAGAGACAACAATTAACCTAACCTGCACGTCTTTAGACCGTGGGAGGAAACCAGAGAAAACCATTCTAACACGGGTAGAGCATGCAAACTCCACACAGAAGGGCCCCAAGCCGGATTCAAACCTGCGACCCTTTTGCTGTGAGGCAACAGTGCTAACCACTAAGCTTAAGCATAAGCATTGGAAAGGCATACGTGTAGCTTTTCAGCAGAAGCTCCATGTCAAGGCTTCTATCAGTTCCAGAAAATCATGTGATCAATGACAAGCATGTAATGTGTTCGGTCCCATGCAGTCATATGAACACTTTAACTTGTTTCACTTTTTTGGATCTTTCTAAAATGTATATCCGTTCTGCTTCTACGACTACTACTTGGTGAAAAATTCAGTTTCTAAGTCTTTCTTTTCCCTCAATACAGCAGCCATAGCTAAGAACAAACTTGGGTAACCTCTGGCTCTTTCCACTATAATACCTTGGCTGCCAAGTTCCTACATAAATGCTACACATTCGATCTACAAAGACACTTTGAAGATGGCGTAAGGATGTGCCTGGGGGTTCTCTAGCAGCAACACATTGCCGCTGATCATTTGGATGGTATTGTTTTTCATCACCAAAGCCTGAAAGAAACTGTGAGTAATTGGCTTAAAGGTATATAGGTGTAGCCGTATTGTTGACTAAAAAGTTACTTATCAAGGCAACAGTCACTAAAGGAGGAGGTTGGTGTATCGTAGGCAACAGTACCCTTAAGGTCATGAACTTGTTATTTATTAATACGATATCAGCGTGGCAATGTTGGTCAGTCAGCCCTTCCAAAAATGTGGTCCATAATAAGGTAAAAACAATGGATATCCATGCAGTTTGGTATAAATATTCCAATTTAATCGCCTGACAAGAACATTGTTATTGGCCGATTCTGCAAAACCCTGGAATACGTTCAACGTTTTTAATTCTCGCTTTCTACAATATTCTGGCATTGGCAACTATGCAATGGTTATGGATAGGCAACTCAAACACTTGGTAAGGTTAGAGTTAGGCATTTTAAACACTTAGTTAACGTTAGAGAAAAATTGTGGTGACGGTTCATAAAAAGGACGAACCTTAATTAACAAACATTAATTGCAGGTCTGTGATGAGATGCAGACGCAATACTTCCTTTACTGGCACCGAAAGTTGGCACGGGACGTATATCATAAGGTGCAGAATTGCCCAATGTAAATGTAATTTGCAGTGATAATGGGCTTGAATATTCATGGTCATGAGATGGTGAATCCCATTATGCCTGACCTTTTCTTCAGTGCCACTATCGTGCTAAAATTTCTATATGTACAGAGGATCAATTCACTTAACTCGTGGTCCCCACATGCATTCCTCCAATGAGACAACTCCCTTTTGATTTTTAATGAGTACATGCTCTTTGCTCTAGCACCACCCTCAGGACATATGGAGTGGATTTTTAATAACGGCATTAAATGTTTTGCATAACGTGTTGTTGGAAATTTTGGCAAAGAGCAGACTGAACTCCATTCCAATGGGACTCTATTTGCCCACTATTGAATCGTTGTAATGATAACGACACACCCTACTTCTCCCACCTCAACTATGAAATCTGGATTTTCTGGATTTAAATCTATGCTTTTCATCAACAAAACATGTGGACATCCCCTGTTTGCAAATAAACAGAAGGCAATAAAGGAAGATAATCAACAACAAAAACATGGTATAGTCGTTTTAGTATGCATGTGCTCTGTATTCTGGGATAAATTGGTTGAACTGCAGGTAATAAAGGAGGCTTGTTGGAGTTTTGGATCAAGAATCCCATTTCTCCCACACTGCTGCTTCCAGCAGAGAAAACACTTCACAGGCAGAGAAACACTTCAGTTTTCATGAAGTGTTTATAGTGGAGTGGATCTGTTGTACTTGACAATACATTAGTGAAAGATGTGGTTACACTGATTATTCCAGGACCGTATAAACCTCGGCTGGGTACAGTTGATGCTATAAACCTACTGTAGGTACCAGGGGACTAAACAGCGTGCTATACGAGTGTTTATGCCCTATACACTTATACTAAATCATGAACACACACGCACACCTGTGTGTGCAACACATTCTCACTTGCAACTCGTCAAATTTGGTCAGTGGCCCTACGCTTCAAGTTATGATGCTCTAGGTACCCCTCTGGCATCAGTTTTGGCCGTGTCAGGGATGACTTGTCAGTTTCCACTCGTTACATGTCTAGTATTTTTTCAAAATAAACTTCTGTGTTCATACGAAACGTACAGTTTCCGTTTGTTACATTAGGGTTGTGGCGACAGACGATGATTTTGGGGATCAGCAATGGTCAGAGTTATCGGCAAAAGCCGATGCCTTTGCCAATGTCAACACAATATTTGGCTTGTTTCCCCATTAATGTACTCAATTATTATTAGCAGTAGCGGTATTAAATTAATATGAAATTTAAATTGCCCTAACATAGTTTACTTTGGCATCCCCCGCACATAGCCGACACATGCGAAAAAACGTCCTTCTCTTATTTGCCTGTGCCTGTGGACATGTATCTTAACACACAAAGCAAGCAATGCGGTGTTCAGTCCTTCTCAGTTCGAAAGTCAACATCTATTGAAAAAAGACAGATGCAATTGTAACCAAGTCTAAATATGCCTCTAACAATAACTAAAAAAAATAAATCTCAAGGTCTGGGATTACCACAGTAAATCTTAAAGTGATATCCTGGTTCGAGGATAAAGACAATGTATTTACACTGAATATCTAATTGGTCTTTGGCTGTAGATAATGATTGACTTCACTCAGAGAAATAATGCACAGACGCACAATAATTATTTTTCTGTACCAATATTATTGAAAATTTCAACAATCAACCCCGACATTAACTCAGAATGAAAAATAAAATGAATAAATAAAATTAAAATAAAAAATCTGGCCAGAAGATGTTTAAGTTTTGCTGCAGCTTTAGTCATTTAATTTAGTCGTGCACAACTACAGTCCTTATTTTAGTTTAGTCGAAAAGTCATTTTAGAGGAGGTCTTCCCAATCCCAAATGATGGAAAGATCTTACTGGTGTAATAGTAGGAATGAAAGCCAAATCCTGCTCAGGCCTGGAGTCCAGAATCCAGATGTGCAATCCAGCAGCCACGCTCGCTCCTGGCTTTAGGAATCTATGTAGAGTGGAACGGCTCCTCTCCTCCTTCACACCAGACACCTCTCTCAATGTCCGGGCTATTTCAACAGAATAACGTTTTCAGACACCACGTTGTAATATCCCCAGGTCTGGATCTTATGTTCCTTTTCTTACAGAGAGCTAACTTCACGTCTTCTCCCTCTACAGCGAGCATCGAAAAGAAAACACACCGCGCAGCTCTTAGCTACAAACAGGCTAGACTCAAACACATTACACCTTCATACATGTGAGCTAAAAGTCAAACTTAACCACGGTAAAATCATTAAACACTGGCCACATAACTTTTTAAAATCTTAACTAATAGTATGCAACAACAGTTAGCATAAATGTCATACACTGAAAGACAACACACACACACACACTATCTCCAGGACGAGCGGTGCGGCTCATCTGAGCGTTTGTATTCACTACATTGTACAGTAACATTTAGTTTTAAACTAGAAAAAATTACAGTTAAACAAGAAATATGAGCTTACCTATTTCAACAGAATAACGTTTTCAGACACCACGTTGTTATAGCCCCAGGCTTATGTTCCTTTTCTTACAGAGAGCTAACTTCTCGTCTTCTCCCTCTACAGCGAGCAGCGAAAAGAAAACACACCGCGCTGCGCATCTGCCACCTAGAGGTCATTACCACCAAGCGTTTGACAACTGCTGCAAAACGTTGAAAACAAATGACTCAAGCAAAACAAAGTGGCTTAGCCTGGTCTATCTGTGTCTGATTAGGCAGTGAAATAGAAAACTCATAAATCAATTCAACACTTTTCTTCCAAACTTAAATTCAAGTGAGCTTGTAAAATTAAACTACATGTCACATTATGATAATTATGATTATGATGATAATGTCGATGAAGATTTTGGGTGGGTTACATAATCATTTCGAAAATTCACAACATGTTTTTTATCCAACATCTAACATATGTGTTGGCGTTAAACCTTTCAAAAACAACATATAAATAAGAAAATAAAAAAAATATTGCAAATATACTGATTTCATGCAATTTGGATAGACCCCCGCCTCGGTCTTTAGGTATCCAAAACTCCAAAACTCTGTAAACTTTCAAGAAATGTTCTCATATGTTTGACATAATCAATGAATAGATGAGATTCAGGTGTATCACTCGACAGGGGGTAGTAAGTTCTGACAACTTATTCATATCCCTTAGAATGTCCAGAAACTTGCACACAGGCGTTATGTTTTTTTGTTTTTTTAATATTTTTAAGATATTGCAAATTAACTTTGAGTATGCCATTCTATCTGATTGCTTTTAGACAGTGGTTGCTGTTACTCACGTGTGTTAAGGAAGTTCCTATTTCACACTTTCTTGTGTATGTGCAGAAACATGCCTAAACACACACACATGGCTCAGTGGTCTAAGTATGTAATTGAAGGTGACACAAATACGGGCGACTGGCACATTAACAGCTCCTTAATTAGTACCAGCTAATGGCATATAAAGAGATCACTTGTCTAGTGTATTATAATACATTAGCACACACACACCACAGCTGAATACACAGGGCTTTTTATTTAACGGAAAAAAATGAAAATGAAACACAAAGAGAGAGAGAGCTGTCAGTCTAACCAGGAGAGCAACAATAGCAGTGAGGCAGAAACACTCCAGATGTCACCTCTGTGTTTGTGTGCGTGTGCGTGTGTGTGTGTGTGTGTGTGTGTGTGTGTGTGTGTGTGTGTGCACGTGCATGCGTGTGTGTTTTAGAGAGGACAGGGTGAGATCTTGTTTGGCCTCTTCTGCCCTCAAATGCTCAAATGCCCTTTTGGGATCCCCTTCACCACACCGCACACACACACACACACGCACATATAACGACACACACACACACACTCTAACTCTGTCAGAGTGCTTCACTTCACTCTTCTGGGTCACTGGCAGGTCTCACACATCATGCGCTCATCAAACTGTGAGTGTGAATATGCGTGTGTGTATGTGAGTGTGTCAGCACCTCAGTGTGAGAGAGTGGAAGAGAATGGAAGAGTGTGTAGCCTATGCTGGTGTCTGCACGAGTACTTTACATGCATAGATACTGTATACACCGACGTACATCACTGTGGAGGGAGAAACATCCACCCCTCCCCTTCAACATGAACACGTAACAAAAAAATAAAATAAAATAAAATTTATAGACATACATTTTACTATTTTTTTTTTTACTTTTTACAATTTTGCAGGGGAATATTGATGATTGTTATTATATTTTTATTATATAATATAATTATTAATTATTACCTCCGCAAAGGCCGAAGGCCTAGAAAGGAGGTTATGTTTTCACCGCCGTTGGTTTGTTGGTTTGTTGGTTTGTTGGTTTGTCCGTTTGGAGGGTTATTAGTTATGGATTTGAATGAAATTTTTTGGAGAGGTGGGGTGTGGCACAATGAACAATCCATTAGAATTTGGTGGTGATCCAGATCATGATCCTGATTCAGGAATTTTTTTAAGCATTACGATCAGCCAGAACATTAAGACCTCCGGGTATACATGCTCAGTGTAAATGATGATGCATTGATGACGCATGACCCCACCTTCTTCCTTCAGAGAGAGAGAGTGGGGGGCTGTGGGGGTACAACTGTAGAATCTGCATTTTTTTCACATTAAACTCTGTGAAATTACAGTTGAGTCCGACCAAAGCACACTTGGTGATTGTTGGAAAGAGTAACGACGATGGTTTAGGTGAGTTTTATTTTGTTTCTATCCAGTTTGAATAAAGTGTTTTTCGATGCTCCGCTATGTTCAGCTGATCTCAACGTAAACAAAAAATACACGTGGATGATGGCGCAAGCTGAACAAAGAGTGCCATTCTAGTTAATTATTCTAATATTGATCACTGATGACTCCTGCAATGATCACTGTTTAGCAGTTGAATATGTAAGACCGGTCACGTGTCAACTTATAAATAACGGGCCATTATTTTGTACTGCACTGTCAATGTCAGCCTACTCCATGTTTGTAGTAGTGTGTCCTCCAGATGACCCTTTCTCGTAGCTGGGGCAACTTTTTGTGCGGGAATCATGATTGCAATTTCAGACGCCAACTCAGAAAGAAAATTACTGTCATGCCTCCAAAATATTCTGTCATTGTAATTTTTTTTTTCATATTAGCAGGGTATTTCCAGATGATGTCAGTGAGCAGAGGCACAGATGAATTCATCTGAAAGTGCTGCTGCAATTTCAGATGTGATGCTGGCATGATGAGAACAACAGTGCAATACAAGTTTTCTGCTAATGGACTTAAAAGAGTGGTTGAAGAAACCAATAAACGTTTTCAAACTGAAAACACAAGGTGATTCCAGTCAGAGTGCAGTGCACAATGGCTCGTGTGCAGTTCATGGCTACAAATAAGATAACACATGCACATATCACACTTTTATTTATTTATTTATTATTTACCTACTTTCTTACAGATGGTCATAATTCCTTTAGCCATGCTTACATGACTCCATCCATCTGTATTTCTCCTGTGTTCATAAAAATAGGCAGCGATCTTGTTTTCATGAAAACGCGATGATTCATTGAGGACTATGTGCAAGAAGGCAGCGGACTGAACCAGCAGTAAGTGTGAAAGTAGACTTGCATGGTTAGAGGAAAGAGATTCAAACTTCAGACGAACTACAGCAATTATGGAGGACGAATCATGTAATTTATCCCTCAATTAGAATATAAATATGTCATAATTATATGATTGGCTGCTTCAGTCTTAATACAATGGTCTGACCTGCTGCGATGTAAAAGGGGAGGAAAAAGGGGGTGAAAATGGGTTGAAAATGAACTCATTGAATTGTCGACTTGTGTTGTGGTTTTGTGGCATTAATTGGAGAATCCTTGTAGAGAGAACTTTACATTTATTTTTTTTTTAATTATGTTTGACAGCTGTATATCAATGTATATCATCATTATTAAGATTTAAATTTTTCATAATTACCTAGACAGGTGTTTCATACAGTGGCTGAGAAGGGTCGAATGAATGCAAAAGCCAAAACACAAATGTAAAACCAGAAGTGAGCAACACCAAATGAAACAGGCCAACTATTATTGCCAGCAGATCCCGGCCAATCCATACAGAAGGCGTTTTTCGAAATGTTTGTGACAGGCGTAACTCTTGTGTCCCATGGAACGGATACACTTACATTTTATTAAATGTATCAATCCACACACTCCTCTTCAAGTCTATTTTTGTCGCGTTTAGTGAAGCGTAATCTGCATAGACAGCTGTTAAAATCACACAAATATCCCGCTCTATATGTGTTTTGTGTCTTATTAACCATATTGGCTCACAAGCTCCCAGCCTGTGAGCTCGTCTATTTCACTAAACAGACAGATTCCCATCACTTGCTACAGTCGGCAGGGAAATAAAATCAATGAATCGATACATACAAACACTGTTGATTTCTTCCCGTGGAGCCATATTCGTAGCCAACTGTGAGGTCACTGAGGTACGGACCTCTTTAATTATTTCCTAAAAAGCCCACTGTATCTCTGCCTCTGAATGACGTGAAACTGCACTGTAGTGAGTGAGGGGAATCTCTCTGTAGTAAAAAAGCAAGCCTGGCAGAAACAGACAGACAGGGAGCCTTGATCAATACGGTTAATTCAAAACACATATCTAGCTGTGTAATTGTGTTATTTACAGCTGTATATGCAGATTGCGCTTCACTCCTACAGTCTACCTGAATATACCTGTATTCACCCTCTGTCTGAAACACTCCGTTTTAGCGGCTGTCTGCTATGATAGGATTTTAAGAAAAAAATATGGTGCAACTTTGCAAAGGTGGTTCTCAAGCTGTAGGTGGAGATACTGAAATGGGGGGTGGTATATTCTAATGAGTCTTCATGTTACATAAGAAGGGGAGCCTAATCATAATGGCTTATTGAATTGCAGGTTTTCAATTCCGTTGTGGCTTATGCATTTGCGCTGTGGCTTTTGCATTTGTGTTGTGGCTTTTGCATTTGTGTTGTTTCTTTTGCAATTCCGTTGTGGCTACTGCATCTGTGCTGTGGCTTTTGCATCTGTGTTGTGGCTTTTTGCATTTGCGTTGTGGCTTTTGCGTTGTGGCTTTTGCATTTGTGTTGTTTCTTTTGCAATTCCATTGTGGCTTTTGCATTTGCGCTGTGGCTACTGCATCTGTGTTGTGGCTTTTGCAATTCCGTTGTGGCTTTTGCATTTTGTTGTGGCTTTTGTATTTGCGTTGTCACTTTTGCATTTGAGTTATGGCTTTTGCAATTACATTGTGGCATTTGCGCATTCATGTTGTGGCTTTTGCATTTTTGTTGTCACTTTTGCATGTGTGTTGTTTCTTTTGCAATTCCGTTGTGGCTTTTGCAATTGCGTTGTGGCTTTTGCAAATTAATTTTCTGGCTTTTGCACATTCATTTTCTGGCTTTTGCATTTCTGTCAAGATAAAATGTAGGGCATCCTTTTGTGCTTGCCTTGTGTTGCCACAAGTTGCCCTTGACTGCTATACAGCCAAAGATGAGTCACAATGAGAAGCAGATTGTCTTTTTTTCTTAGAACACAATCAATTTCCTTTGAATGAATTTCTTGGATTGACTGTGTTGTTTCTGAATGTGTTGAATAAAACAAAGTTAGAAATCATTACAGCCGTTTGCCTTAGAAGCTCTTGTTGTTGCAAGACAAAGGAACCGAGAGGCTTTCTTCCACCACAGTATCAGTCTTCTAAAGTCAACATTGACATTACAGACACAAAGCTGTACTGTATGTGGTAGTGATTTGCTCTTGTCATCCAGTGCTATAAAAGCGTCATAATCACAATCACCCAATGACTTGAACAGCAGGAACCTTAAAGATGTCAACTGAATACTGAATGGAACATAACCATCTTAGGCCCTCTTAATGAGAACTGTTTCAGGCTCCTGGTTACTCCTGGGCGGGGGGGATATATTCTAATGAGCCTGCATGTGACATAGGAAGGGCAGCAAAATCTGAATGGCTTATTGAATCACGTTTTCTGATTTAGGCAGCCCGCAAAAATAACTGACTGGGTTGTCTTATTTTACAGTTTGTGGGTTGGTAGGAACTCCAGATACCGAAATGTATGTGCACAAGCACTGACAATGTAAGTTGTCATATTGTTATCAATATGAATCTCAGATAACTATATAAAGAGAATATTTAAGAAAATATTTTTTTTCAAAACAGTGATTTCAAATCTCTGACGTTTGTTCTTCACAACAGATATGACCAAGTGCAGTAAGTACAATAACCACTTGCACACGTCTTGCTGATCAAAACTGATGACTTGACTTTCAGTGAGATTGTCGTCCTCTTTACAACGTCTAAACATTATTTCATTGTTTGAGCCTTCACATGAAAAATGATCCATTCAATTATCAAAATCTGTCAGATATACATGTATATTGCATAAATATTGATGACGAGGAGGTACAATTTGTTGTTTTATACTTTACATATTTCTGGCATTAATGTCATTTTGTGACAAATTTTCTGTTCACTGAATGAATTGAAGTATTAATTGAAATATTGAAAGATCAAAAGTGAATTTTCTGTGTACAGTACATGTAACACATTGCTACACAAATAAATGTACCGTATGCATACACATGTGCATATCCTTTTTCTGTGTATTACAGAAACACAGTAAACTTTTACCTCTATTAAAATATCTAAAAATCTAAAAAGCTCAGTGCGACACACAACGGTATTCAGCTAGACAAAAGTGACATATTGGTATAGTCCAGTAAGCAGTCGGTGTCAACAAAAAGTAGAACAAAACAGAGATTGTATATAAGAAACATTTCCAAGGTTGACTGCCGTAATGTAAAAACACCTAAACATTTTGACCAGTGCAGCTCACACCATGACAAAACAACTTTTCATTTTAGTGCCAACTGGCCAACTTACTGACACAATAACTGGTTTTGAAGCATGAATGAAGTGTTTTCGATGAGTTACTACCTTTTGCAAAAATAAAATAGAGTAGTGATTTCACATCAAACAGTTGTGACGATTGCACTTAGAGCTTAGAGAATGTTAAGACAAAAGTTAAGCTCCAAAAATGAGCCAAAATTATTGTGAAAAAACTGTAAAGTGGAGGGAGTGAAAGGGCTAATTAAGCTGTAATTGGTTTAATATCAGTGACAACTCCCCACCGCAATGGTGTTTAAGCTACTTTCTGTGACACACAAGCATAGACGCACACACAGGACCTCTGTAAATGAGGTCTCTGGTGTAGTGTTTGGTTGGTATGAAAATGGCAAATGATTGATGATCTCTGGCCTTGAAACATGAAGAGTGCTACAGAAAGCACTTATGTCTCCCAATCATGACGTGTCTACATGACTAAAGCGGTCTGACAATTTGTGAAAACTGTGCCTGTTCTGCTGGAATAACTGTTGAAAAGAGGGTTGAGTTCACAAACTAGAGGCTTGCTGGCTGGTATGTTGATTGGGAAGCTTTCCAGTTAGGGTGGACCAACCCAGTTGCCAGAAAAAACGTTGGCATTTTCTCACACAGTGATAGAGATAATTGATAGATAGACAGTGGTAGATAATAATTCACCCTTTTTCCACACAACAAATAATGACATTAGATTTTAAAATATACTCACAGCAAAACTTTGAGAATAAATTCAAACTCTATTCACAAAAGCATTTTGGCGATTGATCAGAATGATTAATTAAGATGTAAAGGCTCGTAGGCGTGCAGCTGTAAGCGACAACAGTGCACGTGCTGTTATCAGACCAGCCTTGAGGACAGAGCATGCCGCTTGGGACTGCAGATGGCTCGTGATTGTCTTTCGACTAGCGAGGGGCAATTCTCCTGAATCTCTGCAACAGCCTGGAGCCGCGACTGGGCAGGGGAACAAAGAGACCCCGGCTCGTCCCTCCACATGTCCCAATGTTCTCTGCTCTCGCCTCCCCCGACACTAGGACAGTCCAGAGGGAGGCAGGTGACCTGTGTGGCATACTGCATCACAAGCATCTGTCAGCCACACACTCACAAGTGTGCCAGTTTGTACCATTAAAGTGGGACGAACTGCAGTAAAACAGATTTAGATAAGAGCACGGAACTATTTATTACACCCCAGAAAGATGTGTTTTAACAACATGCTGATGGTTTTGCTAACCCTACAGCCTCTTTATTACCAATGCTAGAAATGTAAAGTTTTCCCTAGTTCTGGCACTGTTTGAGGGCTATAGATGAATATATACAAGAAATTGAATCCGGAAACACTTTTTGAGATATGTCGTGATGACACAAAGTGCTCAACGAGTTTGAAAAGGTGAAAGGTTTCACTTGATGGTGAGAATAAGCAAAAGGTCATGGTGGTCAACAACGTCAGTACAAAACATCCTGTAAGGACCATGAATGTCCACATCAAATGTCGTAGTAATCTGGGCAATTGTATGACCAATGTTTTGAACAGATGGACAAATTGAGTGATATTACACAACAAAGTATTAGAACATTGTTGGCCATTTTGGACGTGAAAATGTCCCTATGTGTCCCTCTTGAGTGCATTCTGTTTTCACTGGTCTGGGGGCAACAGGTAGCCAATTGTTCCACAGTCCGCAAAGAAGGTTACGATATTATAAAGCCAGTTCTATAAGAAAGTGAAGTCAGAAAGTGCCTTGACGGCTAATTAAGACCTAACTAAGTGAGACCTATGTTTATAAATATTTTTCCTTAGGTAAACTCTACATAATCAACATCAAAATTGACTTACTGAGTCCACTTGCTTGCAAGAGTGAGTAAAATGATCTCAATCAACTCATTCTATGTATTTAAAAGGAATACAATTTTCAGATTCTAAACAAAGATTATAAGCTTAATGGCAAAAAAAAAGATTTACAGAGATTTTTTTTGCAGAGAGGCTGAGGAAACACTTGTGTAGGGGAGATAAATGTTCTTAGAAAGGTCAAAGGAAGTAAAAAGAGAGAGGATGAAAGAAAATTGAACAAGGGAAGGAAATAGTTGGGGAATAAAGGGAGGAAATAATGGTAAAAGCATGTGGAACAAAGAGAGAGAAAAGTGGACAACAGAGAGCAGAAGAGGTTAAGGGATGGAGAAAGCGAAGAATGGAGAGCTACAATATAAAAGGGTAGCGAAGAGGAGATGAAAGGGTACGGTGAAAGAGCATGGAGTAGACGGGGCAAAGTGAAAGAAAATAGAATAAAGAGGTTGGGAGACGAGGGAAGTGAAAAGGCACTGTTTGCATTGAAAACTAAAGCAGGAGTGAAAGAAGGGCAAATCAAATAAAGAGCGGAAGGAAGCAAATAAATAGGAAATTGATTTCCCAGGTCCTCCTGAGAGAATTATCACCTACAAAGGAACAGCAGAAGGTGACAGCAACTATATTAATAGTTTGACTGCTTAAACTGTTCAAATGTGATGACAGAAGAATCTGGGTAGAGCTTGGTACTGAAGCATAACATACATATATATAGTTTTTTTTTCCTCCAGGCATGTAATCATGTATATGGATACCTTACTTGTATCAGGAAACGATTTGTTAATGCAAGTGTGAATGCATGCAGGATATAGGATATCAGAATATAATGATCATTTTATAAAAATAACTTTTTTTAATCATATTTGCTGTAAGTGCAGAAAAAATGTTTCACTGACTGCTTCATTTATTGGAGATTGTGAATTCTCAGAGACTCACCCTACTTCAGACTGAGGGTCTTGTGAGGTCTCCATTGAAAAATAATATAGCCTTGGAATAGTTTGCCTATTATGATGTCTCTCCATACTTGAACATGAAGTTTTGTTGTTATCACGGAAGTGGTTTTGTGGCCGATGTTTGTCCCCATAAAGGATAAAAGGACCCAGCAGAAGGCCAGCTAAAGCTGGCCACACATGCTAAGGGCTGTGTGCAGTATAGAAATGGGGGTGACTTATCAGTTTAGCATCCCCCTTGGTGTCAGTGCATGCTCCTCGCAAAACAATGCATTAAACCAAACTGGAGCCTTGGTATTCACTGTCCCTGAGACTGTCCTCTGACAAAAGTGCTTTCCCCTTCACTCAGGATGTCTCACTGTGATAGAGCAGGCAAATTTAGGTAATAGCACTCTTGGATATGGATATGGGCATTGTCCCAGGTGATACGCAGGGCAGTTCCTCTGCAGCCAGTTATGCACTGACTGTGTGGTGTTGGGCAACATGAATGGAATGTTATATCATATTTTTGGATGGTAAGGGTTTGGATCATGCTTCAGTCTTGTATTTTCCAAATGTCCTTTGTAAAATGTCCTGGTGAGAATGTCTGTTTCTTGCAGAGGTTTTCAACAAAACAGAACATCACTATTGAGTTCTTGTCATGGCCACTACAAACGACTCCAGCTGTACAAGACTCAATTCAAAATCCAGCTTCTCTCTCAACACGATCATACAATTTTCACAAAAAAACTTGGGGACAATCATCGTCCAATTAATGTGATTGTATGGCTTAAATAGAAGTCTTGTTTGGCTGTGTTTCTCTTGATTGACAGGTGTCTCAGCCAATCACAGTCAGATGTGGTGGTGCTACTTGCAAGCCTCACCTTAGCTCCACCAAGGTTTCATTTTTCATTGACCACATTTGCATTGTGTGTGGCTCCAGGAGCTGACTATGACGGTGGCGAGCAGTAAACCTAAATCAAAGCATTGCACATTTGGCACACATATTTTGATAAGACAAAGTTGACACTGAGTGCTTCTTTCAGTTTTATTTCCCTCAGGCTTAATGTCTCTGCCTCAATAAATAAATACACATGTACTAAAGCGGCTCTACTCTCTACACAATCAAAGTACTTTTGCATCTGGAGGGAAACTGCTTGACATTAAGTCTGTAAATGTAAATGTGTCTGCACGGCTAATAGTCAGTAAAGGGTTGTTTGCCTGCAGCCTTTCTGGCTCATCCAGCAGAAATGGTATGTGTAATTGTCAGGCTTTTATTGGTGTATTTGTTCTGTAGCAGTATCGGAGAGGGGTTGTTCCATGAGATGTTTCTGGGCTTGACGATCTTGAAAATCCCTTCACGATAGTATATATGGACTGAAACATACAGTACATACCACCTAGTGTACATACAGTAGAGTGACAAAAAGGACTGCTATTACTTTAAGTGATTCTATTGTCATTAATTGGTCTTAATAGGGTACTTTTGTATGTTTGTTGCATAAGTTAAAGGTGCTATTGATATTGATACCAGTGTCGTTACATACTATTGGCTCTCAAACCGTGTTAGAAGTGGGAACCAAAAGTCAGATGTCTTCCACAGAGATAAATTAATTTTGGACCTGTCAACATTTTTAAAATGACTAATTCACAATCATAATATGTTTTTTTAGGAAAAGCCATACTTTTATTCAGCACCTTTTTATTACCTATTATACCTAAATTATTTGTCTACATGAAAATGTTATCAATGAGACCTTTTGACATCTTTGCTTAATGCATGGGTCCGGGGAAATTGAGACAAACCAGTGGGCATCCTCGAGGTCTGAGAAGTGAAGCCAATGCTCTAGTGCCTTAGACTTGCATTCTTTCTAACAGCCAGCAGGGGATGACTCCTCTGGTTGCAAAAAGAAGTCAGATTGTATAGAAGTCTATGAGAAAATGATCCTACTTCTCACTTGATTTATTACCTCAGTAAACATTGTAAACATGAGTTTATGATCTCAGTCGCTAGTTTCAAGTGTTCTTCAATACAACATGATGTTCATTTAGTAAATTATGGTCCCATTTAGAGTCAGATAGACCATAAAGCAGGGGATGCTTTAGGGCGTGGCTACTTTGTGATTGACAGGTTGCTACCACAACGTTGTCCGGTCTGGGAATTGTCCGTGTTTTTGTCTTAGAACTTTAACCCTTTCAAAGTGTGATTTCAGTTCATGAAAGTTAATTATAACCTTTTTGGTCGCCTGAACCATCTTATTCACCACTCGATTATACTTCTCATGTCACTCATGGTTGTAAAAAACAAGATGGCGACGGCCAAAAACCAAGATGGCGACGGCCAAAATGCCGAACTTGAGGCTTCAAAACAGCAGTCAACAAACCAATGGGTGATGATGGGGGATGACCTCTTATATACAGTCTAAGGGACAGACACAGTCTACCTTGGGGCATGTAGTTCACAAATTAAATGCAAGCGAGTCATGAGAAATAATAACTACGTGGGTAAAAGCATATGTTATTGTTTGTCATGTTGTTAAACTGAATGTGATAAGCCTTTCCAACTTTAGACACCTTTTTTACTAATTTTATTTTGAAAATATTGACTGGTTTCTTTTACTTGAATGCTAAAATAGCCATCGTGGATAGGATATGTATTCTGTATTTTACCATCCCAAATGTGTCAGTTTAAAAATTCAAATGGATGGTTGATCTTTAAGCAGATATCCCACTGATGTAAAAAAAAAACAGTCTAGTGTAGAGGGGATGGAGGTCAGCGCCTCCAAGTCGGAGGCTACGGTGACGGAAAACAGTGGAGTATAAGCACAGTGGTGCTGTTCAGGAGTGAAGGAAAGATAGAACATGACATCAACAGGTGGGTGGGTGCAGCTACAGAACTGGGGCTGAAAAAATAAATGAATGGATATTCATATGGTACTGATCATGTTCTCACTGATCTTAACGTTTTTCTTTTTTTCCTCGAGCACCTGCTCAATAATTGCAACGTGGTGGCCTCTCTTGACACATTGTCAACATAATAAAATCAGAAACTGAGGACTGATTTTCTGAGAGTGTAACTAATGTATAAACACTTAAAGATTTTATTCTCAAGTAACAGACCATCTTGTAAAAAAACCCAACTTGCTGATGCGCTGTGCCTACAGGCTAGTCAAACACAGTCTTTAATAGTGGATTTAAATGATGAAAGGATGGAGAGGGCAGCACATGGAGCTCTCTACTCTCTGTTTCCATGTTCACCTTTCTCTTAATATATCTGTCTTACACACACATACACACACACTCTGACAGTCTTTCTCTTACTGTCTTTCAGAACAAAATAATGTGATGAGTGAATGAGTGATCTTTTTTGTATGTGTGTGTAAGTATGGTCCGTGCATGTCTCTGTATGGATGTTTGTGATGATAATTGATTTGACAGAGTCTATGAGTTAGGTGTCAGCTCAAATGAGAGTATGGCTGAATGGACCCACCATGTGCATGTGCGCGCGCACACACGCACACACACACACACACACACACACACACACACACACACACACACACACACACACACACTACACACAAACGTGCACACTACACACACGCACGCCACACACAAACGTGCACGCACACATGCACACTACATACACACACGTGCTCACACACACACACACACACACACACACACACACACACACACACACACACTAAGGTCTTGCTTCACTGCATTATAAAATAAAAGCACAACATAATAAAAGCACAACATAAGCATAATCACTTCCTGTATTAGATTGTTTTGTCCAACTTTTTGTCCCCAACAGTGTCCCGACAGCGTCCCTGACATCCGACAGTGTCCCGACAGCGTCCCTGACACACCAGACAGTGTCCCCGACAGCGTCTCTGACACAGCAGACAGTGTCCCCGACCAGACAGTGTCCCCGACAGTGTGCCTGACACACCAGACAGTGTCCCCAACCAGACAGTGTCCCCGAAAGTGTCCCGACAGCATCCCTGACAAACCAGACAGTGTCCCCGATAGTGTGCCTGACACACCAGACAGTGTCCCTGTGATGGTCACAGCCACACAGGGCAATATCATTCCGATTCACACTCTCTCATCTCATTAGTTTACTACCTACACAGGTTCATTTAATTTGCAGCCAACTATACCTTTACAATTAACATCACTTATTTGTGTTTAACCTTATATAGTTTAGATTCACACATTAACACTGTGAGGTTACACATATTATTATTTGTTATATTAATCATTTGTTTCTTTGTTTGAGTTGGCTGTTGGGGGAGCTGACTTCCTGGTGGAGATAGGGGCGTGGCTGAGGACTCAAACCAAGTGCTGCCATGAGGACTCAAACTGGGCCAAACCAAGTGCTGCAATGTTATGGGGGGGATTTGGTTGTAGTTAGTTCTGCTTGGTATTTAATTATATTTTGTGTCCATCTTGTTTACCCCTTTGTGTTCTATTTTGGTTTGGCTAAGCCCTATATATATCTGCTCTCATGGTTCATTGTTTAGGTTAGTTTTGTTCAGTTAACATCTGGTTTAATAGTGGGAATAATATTGTTATATTACTTTAACCTCTTTTTTGTTAGACTTAGGTATTCAATTATTGTTTAATAATGTTTTGTTATTTTTTGGCTGAATAAAAAGCCCAAATTAGTTCAACAACTCCTGTTTCCTCGTTGCTTCACTGCTTGGTCCCTTACAGTCCCCAACCAGACAGTGTCCCCGACAGTGTCCCGACAGCATCCCTGACACACCAGACAGTGTCCCGACAGCATCCCGACAGCGTCCCTGACACACCAGACTTTGTCTCGGTCCCATACTGCTTGCTCAAAAAGCCACACCCCTTCTGGCCGCGTCTCATCCCACTTCTGACACCAAATGTAAGGTTTCGAGTGTTGTAAGTCCTTACAACCAGGATGGAAGTGTATGACTTTGTGAAAAACTGTTTGACGCATCGGCTCATCTTTCAACAGCTTTCAACTTTTTTTTACCGGTGATCTTTAGCAAGTGACAAAAAGAACATCACGATGTCACCCATGGCAAAAAGGCAGCTGAACAATGAAACAGGTTTCTCTCAGGTAACACAGACTTCAGTGACTGACAAGACATTCAACATGCTTGCTCTCACAAATTAGCCTAATTACCAAATGGACCCTCCCAACCATAAAGTGCACTTGAACACATCAAATAATTATCTGTATTTACAAATAAATCATCACCATACTAATATATACAAAATATACATGACTATACAGTCTAACACAAGTTAACTAGGAAATATTATAAACTTAAGAAACATCAAAAAATCCCCACTTAACAAAGAAACCCCACTACCCTCACCCCTCTCTCTTCCCTGCCACTTGGTTTGGTCCAACGAAGTGATTGATGGCAGCTGGAAACCTCAGGGAGAGAGTGATTCATTTAATTTAAATTAATTATTTTTTGGCCTAAAACGGCTCTTTTGATAGTAAAGGTTGCTGACCCCTGACCTCGGGGTGTCTCCCCTTAACTAAACATTAAAGAAGCATTCTTGTTCCTTTTGCAAAAACATATACATTATATAGTATACATTTTTATATATATGTTTTGCTTTTTTAGCCATGCTATGGATGTAGCTTGATGGATGTCAGTATCGGCCTCAGTTGGTCAACAGCTGGTTGGATGGATCTGGTGCCCAGAGGATGAATCCTACTGACTCTGGAACCCTGAATCTTTCTCTCTCTGTAGGACCACCAGAGGGGTCAAACCTTTTATTTTTTCAGTGCAACTTTTCAACATCTATTTGATCAATTAGAGTTGAGAGTGACTTTATAACAATAAAACCGTAATATTGGAGCAACTGGAAGCTCCAGAAGGTTGACTGGTTCTGTAAAAATGAAGCAAATGAGTATCGTAAACACATGTTAGCTGAACACCCCTAACCCTAACTCACTATTCTGGGTTATGACTATAACTTTAAGGCTGATGCAAGTCGTTTTGATAAGAAAAAATACTGTTGCAAACCACACTTTTCTTTGTACTTTATTTTTGTACATTATAAAAATGCACTGAATCAGCAGAACTTCAGTCTGAGTTGAATATTTACAGCAAATGATGAGAGAAATGAGCAGAAATGAATTCATATTATTTATTTATATTATTATTTATTTTATTTTATTAGATATTCATTATTATGCACTGATTGTGGGAGAACTGGATCACCCAGATCGAACCCGTGCGTTCCACAACAGTAGACAACATTGACTACTGAGGTGGCGCTGAGAGCTCAAGCCCTCGCATTCATTCTGAAGGAAAAAGTCAATTTTTCCTTCCAGATGAATGACACATTCAAGACATTTTTTTATATATAGTAAGTCAGATTCACTATATGTGGGATAAACCGGAGCCCCCGGAGAAAACCCCATAAACCACCTTACCACCTCGTCATGGCGGTGAGCATAGAAGAGAAGAAGCTGCACATGCAGGACCTCTGTCTCCGTGGTACCATCAGGTGACCTTTGACGGCGAAGGCAATATGGTCTACGACTGCCAGTTCACCCCCTTTCAAGGACACCAGCAGCCACATCGCATTGCCCCACGTCTTAATCAGGTCCCGGCAAATGGCCTTTTCGAGGTTTTCCAATGTTTCTTGGCTGGAATCGAAATCGAGACCCTCGACTTCGGCCCACGTTTGTTCAAAAAGGCGCTGGATGATGTCCTGGACGTTTGAAACGGTCCAGGTCACTTTCGCCTTCTTGAAGATCCGCGTGACCAGCCTCTCCATTAACGCCTCGATGCAGTTTTTGTTTTGTATGTTCCGCGCTCGCCGTGCAAAGTCATCACAACTCTTCGTCACAGATACCGGGGCAGACGGTGCAGCGATTGCCAAAGGTTTCTTGGCCCTGGGCTTAGTGCCCAGTATGGCATGTCTCATATTGTCAACGAGGTTTTCGGACTGAAAGATCTGCCACCATCTGGCCAGAGACAGGAAACCGAGCACCTTCCGCTGCAAGTCGGCGCGCATGTTGGCACGTATCACCGGCTCGGGGATGATCTCTGGCCCATGTAGGATGTGTGTGTAGAGTAGATCACTTAAGACCTTTGTGAACTCCAAGACTCGACCGGGGGGAATGGTTAGGAGCGGAGTGCCGAGTCCCAGAAGATCGCGGTTGTCTGGTTTTTTCATCAGATCGTTAATCTTCTTCGTGAAAGACTTTGCCGACTCCCGACTGTGAACTTTGGAGCCTCGGTGGAATCTTTTCGTCATCTGTGCCACGATGCGATGGATGCACGTTTTGGCAAAGCACTTTGCCAAAAGCTTCTTAAGTTTGCTTCCGATGTTTTTCTTGGAGCGTTTGCTCTTCTGCTCTGAAGGAGTCTGTCTTACAGCATCTTCGGCAATGCT
Organism: Sebastes umbrosus; assembly: GCF_015220745.1. Classification (NCBI taxonomy): domain Eukaryota; kingdom Metazoa; phylum Chordata; class Actinopteri; order Perciformes; family Sebastidae; genus Sebastes; species Sebastes umbrosus. The sequence goes on from NC_051271.1 coordinate 35,613,104, forward strand.
CCGAGCGATGTCTTCCGCGACGTCTGCAATCTCTCGAGCGTTTTGAGACTGCAGCAGCGTGTACTCGGAGTCCGGCACGTCAACCAAGAGAGGTTCCGTGATGTCGTTCAACTGCTTCTTGATGATGATTGTGACATACATGTTGTCTTTCATCGAAATCACGGCGTCCGACAAAAACGTCGCCGCATGGCAGTCTTTGGCGTCTGAGGGTTCCGGTTCCACATCTGATTCTTCGGAGATGGTCCTCTGCTTGTGCCGTCGAGGCGAGAACACCGCCTTCATCCTGCCGATGAACGCTTGGCACATTTTGCAGGCGTGCAGAATCATGCTGTTGAGTTTGCCGGGAGGAGTGAGGCGCTGAACTATGCCCTCGGGGCTGGAGAGGGCACTTCGGACGCTCTCCGAAACCTCTTCAGAGATCAATGTCGTCAAGCTTTTGGAGCTCGGACACTGAACCGAGACGTCGACGCCCAGAGCTTCGGCAAAACCCTGAGAGATTGTGTCGCCCAGATTGATTTGGACGTCGTCCTCAGACGCCAGGGTCCTGCTCCCGAGAGATTTCAGGAAAGCTTTTGTCAAGGCTGCTGTGATGTCCAACAGCAACTCTCCCATCATGGTCATAGTGGAGTCGTCAGGGCTGCCGGATTTCAAAAATCCCCACTGATCCGCCGTCATCCCCTTAAAGAAGGAGTTGAGCAGCTTGGAAACAGCGCGACGGACGTTGAACTCGGGCATGATGGCTTCTGGCTGGGAAGTTCTTGATGATACCATAATGCTGATTTACGGTCAATTCTTGTCGATGCTTGGTGGTTTTTGGAGAGAAATTCACTGCTTCTCTCAGTAGATAGTCTGATGAGTGAAAATAATCGTTAGTTGCAGCCCTAATTATTATTAACTAACATGTAAGCTGCATTTAAATGTTGAGGCTAATTTGAACTGCTTTATATACTGTTGGGAGGTTTAATCTAAAGCAATGCATTCATAAAATTCATAAAATTCACACCTCTTCCTCTTGAGACAACTGCTTCTCTCAGTCGATGTGTTTCGTCTGATCGAGTCTTCAGATTCAACTACAGTTGTGTGATTCTGGGACTCTCTCCTGAATGTCACTCCTTTATGATGTCACTGCTCCTTTAAGATGTCACAACTGATGTCACCACTCCTTTAATTCATCACAGTGTTCCATCTGGTGATGTCACGATGCAGTGATGATGTCACCACTGCTGTGATGTCACCACTGCTGTGATGTCACCCAAACACACACACACACACACGTGCACACACACACGTGCACACACACGTGAACACACACACATGCACACTACACACATACACACACACACCATTGCAGGTAGCTAAATAGTTAGAGCAGATATACATGAAGAAATAAAAAAGCTAAATTATATTGATAAGCTAAACCCGATTCATTTTTATTGTTAAGTATATTGTCTGCAGCATAAAGATGGCAATGTGGAGGTTAATAAAATAGCATACACACATTTGTTTATTTGATCTTCAACTACGATTGGTTGCTCAGAAAGTGGGACTCTACAAACACTCCCTGGAAAGTTATTTCAATGCCAAAATTCCAAACTGACAATAACAATAGCCCAGTGTTAAGTCAAAACATGTGCATCAGATCCGAGAGCCAAGCCAGTAATTAGAATAAGTAAGTGCATGCATAATGAATGAGTTTTTCAACCTGTTTTCTGTGATTAGTGTAATTACATTGTGTATTGCATGTAAACAATACTGCTAAGCGTGGATAAATTTCAAAGATGATAACAAGTTTTGAAACTGATTCCAAGGTCACCTTCGACTTTCATTCAGTTTTCTTCTTAGACTGCACGGAATGTGACTTGCACCAAGAAAACAAATAAAAAGAAGGTTAAATGAAATAAAAATCAAAGTTATACTCAACAAATACCCTTTCTTGAAAACAGCCTGTCAAAGGAGGAGACATTGTATTGAAGTCTGCTGAACAAAATTACAAGACAAAAACTTTTATTCCCTAAAACCTTGTTTATTTATGAATTGATTTAGTTGCTGAACACAATGCAGAGTTGGACATAATGATATAAAAAAAAAAAAAACGATTTAATAAAACGACTAGCTGCATAAAAATGAATGGCCAGATTTTCTAATATAGTGTGGTAATATTTATTTTCATTTTGTTTCCAGTAGGTGTGTGATGTTGAATAATTTAGTAGCCCACTGTGCTCATTAAGCCCAGGTTTAAAAGGCTCTGGAGTTTAATGATAATTAAGTTTAGGCAACTTCAGCGATATTTGTCAAGGTCAGAGTAAGGGTAGTCTGACTCACAAGATGTAGACTGTGGGTGTAAGCCTGCCATTAGTTGTGTATTTCACGCGGCTTTCTCCTCCCCTTCCACTAATTATTTTCCCAGATTTCCCTATATATGGCCGCGCACATCGCTGTCTGTCATCTTTTAGTCTCTTCAGCGAACGGTTGCCCACCGATTTGCCCACTGACTGCTCCTCTCCTTGAATCCTTGAATGAAGTCGCTGCTACTACAACCTCGTCATAGTCCCGGCTTCATCACCGGGATGAATCTTCACAGCGCCCTCTTTGAGTGTCTCAACGCAGGCTGCAGGGAGCGGTGTTCATCAGCCACCAGCCTGCTGTGTGCTACCCAAGATTTGACGCCAGCAGCGGTGAGTTCCCTTCCGATGCTTCAATGTGATGCTTCGCTACGATGAGAACGGGCCAGAGCTCGAGATTGACGCCTTCAAAGCTACAGCCGGCAATGCTCCACCGCTGTCTCCGATTGTCCCTGAGATACTGGCTTCATCTGCAGATGACGATGACAACAGTATCTCATCGGTGTCCGGTACATTGATCAACGGCCCGCTGGTAGCCCACTGCCAACATCTCTTCGCCGGATCTTTCTGCTGGTGAGGACCACTGCGGCGGCGCATGTTGGGCTACAGCTGCCGCCGCCCCTCCCACCCCAGCCAATTAGCCGTCTCCACCATGGTTTTATGGCCTAGCTCGCCCAGCTGTCTGTGGGTGTCGTCTTGCCCCCTCTTCCAGACATCTGGCAGTGAGTCTAGGTGTCCTGCCAGCAGCCACTGAAGACAAGAGCCCCAGTTTCAGGAGGATTTGCTCAGGGTGCAGGCTCACACAAAGGCATTACCCCGGCGTACTTTACAGGTTATAGCCGCCACCAGCCGCTCGCTCATCATAAAAAAAGAGGTGAGGCGAGGTGTAACAATGCAACAGTCGAGGAAAAAGAGAGCGTTGGCAACACGGGCATGGCCTGGACAGCTTCCATTTTCAGGCTGCCTTTACAGAGGCTGAGATGCAGTGCTAGCTATCTTAAACCGAGACACGAAGGTCTTCTTTTATTTCAAAGACCTCATCGTCATCGCCATGCCCAGAAAATGGGCTATGTTCTACACAGCCCAGTTGATCTTACACCTAACTAAGTTGGGGTTCACGATCAACTGAAAGAGGATCAGTCCACCGCCACACCAACAGGTGGAGTATCTGAGGTTTGTGCTCAACACGTGCAGGCTGCGGGTCGCTCTGTCGGACCAATGACAGACTGCTGCAGGCAGTTTGCATCCGCGGCAGGCTGCAACAGAGATGGCATTGACCGTCATGCAGGCGGTGGGGTTTATTGCAGCTGCCCATCCAGTGGTACCACTGGGGGTTTGCCTGCCTTCACTTGGATGCCAGGAAGCACAAGCGATGCTTGGTTACCATTCTCCCCTCATTACAGGACGACCTGCGATACTGGGGGTCCCCAAAACACCTTTTGCAGGGAACACCTCTGGGACAAATGGCCTCCTACACACCGCACCGTCTTGGAGCCAAATCGGATCGTATCGAAAGTAGTGCTATATCAAACTGTATCGCTACATGGTTATCCAAATCTTTTTCTATCGTATCGCACACCATGTATCAAGAGGAAAGGTCTTGAGAGGAAAGGATGCAAACCCCTAGTTAATTATCAATATTTCCTCTTTATTTTACTAGAAAACACAATGCGCTTATTTACTGTTGCAAATTGATAGTATATGAACTTAATATCCAGAAGACAGAGTTGCATTAGCATCATCTTAAATTGGATGCCTGTTTTTCTTGGGATATGTACAGTAGTTGTAGTTAGAATTATGACTTTATTCGAATAGAGTAGATATTTTCGGATGCAGTTGCTCATTGTCTGTGCTACTGAAAAAAAAACAAAAAAAAAATGGTTGCATTCACATCAAAGTGTCTGTCACTTAAATTAAAATATTTAAATTTGAATAAATTAAACCCCAGGAAAATCAATCTATAGGAAAATGAATAAACCTGTTACTTGTTGCCCTCAACCACTTGATAACACCACCACTTTTGCTACACAATTTTATTATTTTCAATCTCTCAAAGTCCTTACACAAGTATAATGTTAGGCCATGAATGAAGATGGGGCGCTCACTGTGCTGCAGTATGATCAAGAACTATTCACCCCCCTCTCTCCTAACTATGCCAACACTCTCTCAGTGTACCTGTGAGCCCAGAGGTCTGTTCAGTGGCCCGTAGTACCAGCAGAACACTGTGGTTGTACTAGTGGGCAGCTCCCAGTGTGAACGCAGGGAAGTGTGAGAATGTGAAGTGGGGCAGTTCTACATCTGAGCATGGATCTCAGCTCACTTCCCCTTGATAAATAGGAAAAAAAAAAATCCCTTACACACGCACACACACACACACACACACACACATATACGGATGCAGATAGAGGCTACTGTGGCGCTGTCACTGCCTTCTTTTTCTCTCTCTCCCAGCTCCTCTCTTTTTCTCCACGTCCTTTTGTCCCGTCTTTCATTTGTTCCCTGTAGAGTTTTCCATTGGTCACTCTTGTTCTCTCTCTTTCTTATTCTCCATGTTCTGTCTATGTCGATCATCCCCCCGCTCAGTGTTTCTCTCTCTGTGTGTTTGCTTCTCTCTCTGTCTCTCTCTTGGTGACATGGTTCAGTAGAGCGTATTCTCACTGGCCACAGTAACCCTCCAGTAATCCAGGGAATTCTCTCTCTCAAACACGCACACATATGAAAGAAAAGCAAAAAAAAAAAAAAACTAACTTGGATGTGCCACTATCAGTTTCACCTTCTCGCCATTGGCTGTGAGTGTATGAGTGCGGTGTCATCAGTAGTTGTCATCAGTAGGCTTTTTTTTTTTAAATTTAAGATAGTGATTTTATCATTATGTAAATGACATCAGGAGAGCAGCCTCATCTATTCTGACTGGCTGCTGCTCCCTCAGCCCTGTGTGTGTGTGTGTGTAAGTGCAGGGTTCAAAATGAGCCAATCAACAATAATTGTTTCCAGTGTGTCTGTCTCTCATCTTGTCCGTTGAGAGGCGATGTCAAAAAGTCACTGTTAATTTGATGCATCCTCCCTCTGTGTGTGCTTGTGTGTGTCAGGTCCGTAGTCAGAGATCTTCTCCCTCAAAAATAGAGCACCGCTGACAGTGACAGTCAGCCCCCCCGCCACTTACAGCTCCCTCTAGGAAACATTCAAGGCCAGCCACAAACCCAAATGTTCATATAGTCTTACTAGAATGTACACAAACCTACCACAACCTAATTGACTTCTGACACAAGAACAGTTTCTACCCACAAGTCATCACTCACTTAATCAGTCATTGATTGTCAATAACCGTTTAACACCAAATATCCGCTACTGCCGTTATAGATTATAATTCTTACATTCTTTAATGCACATTTTTTTTATTATAATTTACAGTATTTAATGCATGTTTTTAGATTACAATTTGTAATATGTATAGATTATCTGTCACTTTATGCACTGTAAATATAAATCATACTCACTGTACATACAGTACAGTATATAGACATATCCACATGTACATGCTGTACATAATCATCCATGCAGTCCATGTATGTCCATTCAGTATTTATTTATTTGCACTATTTGAATTGTTTACAACTCCTGAACACTTGCCTTGTATATAGACATTTAATTTGTATTATTGTATTCTTTTATTCGGTTATTTCTATTCTGTAGAGAGTAGTAGAGAGCTGCATAAAAAACGGTGTCAAATTCCATATATGTATATACTGTACTTGGCAAAATTATCCTGATTCTGATTCTGGTCAGTCCTGACTAAACCATGATTCTGCATTTTAACGAAGCTTAGCGTAAGTTCAGTCAAGAAGACTCTCTTTAAATTCCGTCATGAGCCAGTTATATCGTTGCTATACCAGATTTTAAAACTGTTCTCCTCTCTGCTGCTTTCAGTTGTCATTGCGGTACGAACCGATGCAACCCGCCTCCACCCCATCACCTCCACTCTTCATCATATTTATTGCCCAGTCCTGCTCCACATCCCTTCATTGGATCTTCAGCAACTCCCTTCACAACCACCACCACCAGTGTCTAGACTCCCGGGGGAATATACCTAATCTCACCACAGCATCACTACCCACTCTAAAGACACTTTTTGGCATCGTTGGGCAAAAATGCCATAATTACTTTCAGCATATTGCAATTCAAGTGTTCTGAGACAAAACTAGACTTCTGCTCCTCCTCATGGCTCTGTTTTCAGGCTTTAAAAAATCTAGCCCATGACTGGAGACTTTGGCCAATCACAGGTCATTTCACAGATCATATTTGATCAGCGCTGCCTAGTTTGACCTTTTGATCGGAGTTCGGGAGTGATTGACAGCCGGCTCTCATAGACGGAAGCTGGAGGGCAGACTCCAGATCAGCTCTGATTGGTTGTTATTCTCCGTTCTGTGAAATCTTGCAGATTCCACTAGGAGCACTGAAGCACACAGAGGAACATGATTTTTTCCAGATTACCTGTCCCATGCACTACTGTCAGGATATAGTGACCATTTTATAAAAACAAATAATCATATTTGCTATATTTCTATCTCTTAAGCAGGAATGATCTAACAAAAATAGACTATTTTAGTGGTTCACAACCTCCTTAGCTTGTGGGCCCTTAAAAATTAGAGAAAGGTAAAAAAGAACAAAAGATAAAAAATAATGCTAATCCCACTGATGAATGTTAAGAACAAACTTTGATACTTAACATTTTAGCCAATATAGACAAGACGTCCTCTAATGCTATGAACATGTTTTGGGTTTTTTTCTGGGAAATCTGGAGGATTTCTGGGGGAAACTTTCAGAAAATATAATTATTCAGCTATAAAATATTATTATTAATAATAATAATAATAATAATAATAATAATACCAAAAAACTGCTTCATCTTTGGTTACATAATCATCACTTTGAATGAATCTTGAGTTGACTTGACCCAACAATAAGGCCATCACATTACAGCAATATTACAGCAACGAGAGATGAAACACAGTAAGTGACTCTAACAGATGTTGGAGTGTCTTTGAAATTAACATTAAAACCAACCATATGTAAGTAGCCCAAATTAGAACAATAACAGTTCATAAAGAAAAACAGTGTTTGGAATTTCAAAGCGTGTCCATTATGTGCCCTTTGTGTGCTTTTTTTTCCCGGTAATTGTTTACCCAAAACTCCACCTTCTCTGTCTTTATCAGCTCTCCTCTGAAGGAATGCCCTGCTGAGTGCGTATATATGCATATGTGTGTGTGTTTGTGTGTGTGTGTGTGTGTAAGTGTTAGTGTGCACGTGAGCGTGCACGGGTCATCTGTGTTGACGAGATATTCATTAAGCGCCAAACCATGAAATATCAATTATGCAAAAGTCTTGTTTGTATTTGGCAGTCCAAAACTCATCCAAGACGGCTGTGAGAATGCCGACAGAGAAGCATAATGACGCCGAGAGCGGATTAACAGGCGCTATTACAATGGTTTCAAATGGCAAACAGAGCAGAGTCACACAGATATGAGAACCTGCATGTTCAGTTATCATGGCCCTCAGTGACCTGCACCAACCTCACACTGCTCATTATTCTGTTGTAATTACCAACCGCCATTGTCCTCTAATAAACACGTGGGGAATATTATGGGGGAATATTTACCGTCTTTAACAGATGTGGATTATTGATGCCATTTTTATTTATATTCTTTGCAAACCCCAATTTTGTTCTGGTCACGATGGAACATTAAATACTGAAAACAACTGATATTTTGTGAATTATTGTTTTTTTTTTTTCGTCAGGTGCAAGGAGCGTAATATAGGTTGAATGTTTAATGAAAGGAAAGTGAATTGGTCTGAGGTTAATAAGAATAGAACATGTTTAAAATGTTAGAAAATTGTTGTCTGTTGTCATGGAATAAAAAGAGAATTTGGAGGAAGAGTGGGAAAACAAGGAGCTGCTGAGAAAGGGAGGGACCTCCCGATATACTGCTAACAATACAGGAATAATGAGAGAATGATTTTGGACCGTCTGCTCTCAATTCAATTCAACTCAGTTCAGTTCAGTTCAGTTCAGTTCAGTTCAGTTCAGTTCAGTTCAGTTCAATCCAATTCAATAATATTCAATGGCTTTATTGGCATGGAATTAAAAAAATATATATATTATATTATATATAAATATATAATTATATATACATTTTATACATTTTATACATTTTATATATATATATATATATATATATACATATACATACATACATACATTATATATATACAGTATATATTATTATTATTTATTTTTTTGCCAAAGCATCAAAGTACAAATTGATCAAATATTCATACAATACACAAAAACAGTAATATTACAAACACATACAATACAATATATAACACCAAAACTGTCCAACTGTGTGTGTGTGTGTGTGTGTGTGTGTTTGTTAATTATTAACTACTAGGTCAAGATAATTATGTCCTATTCAGTGATGCTGTTTTATTTATGTGTCCCTCATTTTTGTGACATGCAGTCACATATTGTGCAGCTACAAACAGTATGCTGGATGACTCTCTCCTAATATTACCTATTTGTTTTTCACCCTCATCTAGCTCTGTGAAATTTGAGATTAACAAATCCAATTTGATTCCACTCTGATAATATTATATTTATCACATTTTAAGAGGACGTGCATTCGTGTCTCTACCTCACCACAGACTCTGACCTCTGTTCATAGCTAGGACTCTCTACAGCTAGACTGCGGTCACTGAGTCTGTATTTTGTCAGGATCTCTTTCTGCTTTCTATCTCTGAGAGTAAAGAGATACTGTGCCACTTTATATTCATGGTTTAGGACCAGATTGCAATTAAGTTTATTATGAGTTTTGGTTTGATTTGTCCAGCGTTCCAGATTCAGATCTAGCATCTTTTATTAATCTAATAATTTGGTTTATTCTGATTAGAGGTATTATTTGATGAGTAAGTCTCTGGGCCGGCGGAGGCAAAGGCACTATTTTGGGCGTTCAGTTCTTGGGTTTGTGCCTAAAATCTCAGCGTGTCTTGGAGACTGAAGAGCAAATATGATTAAAAAAAGTTTTTTTATAAAACGGTCACTATATCCTGACAATAGTGCAGGAGACAGGTAATCTGAAATAAAAAAAAAAATCATGTGCCTGTGTGTCCTCCGGTGTCCTCTGAAGCTCCTAATGGCATCTGGAGGAAAATAACCAGTCACAGCTGATGTGGGCTCTGCCGTTCAGCTGCCGTTTATAAGAGCTGGCTGTCAATCACTCGCGAACTACGACCAAACGGTCAAAATAGGCAGCGCTGATCAAATATGAATCAATATTCTGTTACTGTAATGTTTATTTCTCTCCTCAAACATTTTCAGAAATATCTTGTAGTGTACTGTTAAGCTGTAAAATGATAAAGTTTGTGACCCGGCAGCCATGTTGAGATCTGTTGAGGAAATACCAAGCATTGCCCACCAGCCGGAGCACAGCCAATAGGAACGCTCTCTCTCTCTCTCTCTGAAATGACCTGTGATTGGCCAAAGTCTCCTGTCACAGGCAAAAAATGTTAAAGCCTGAAAACAGAGCCATGATGAGGTGCAGAAGTCTAGTTTTCTCTCAGAACAAGAATTTGTATCCAATGATGCCAAAAATATACTGCCTACTGAAGCTTTAGTGTTTATAATCAATAGGTTGTGGCTAATGCTGCCCTGCATGCATTGGCTGGTATTTTTCTTGGGAGAATTCCCCACGCAGGGCCTCTATGGGATGCTTCTCCCATCTGGTGTGGTCGTGATGACAAAGTGGACCCCAAACTTCACTACATAAAGGGTAATTGTTTGGATTACACTGTAAAATGTTTTAGTATAAATTCTAATTGAAATGTTTTTTTTTCTAAAATTGTCTTCTAATTGCGTAAAATGCTCAAAATGCTTTTTTATTCTCTCTCTCTCTCTCTTTCTGTCTCTCTCACACACACTCACACACCAACGTATTCATCTGATATCTTCCAAAAAGTATATTTTTTTCATTTCTCGTGACCCGTTCATCCACCTCTTCAACCTCCCGACTCTTTATCGCTCTTTGTACAGCTTTTTTTTTTACTCAGACCCTCTCTGACACACTCCATCCGAACCCCTCTCTCCTTCTTTCTGTTGTCTATGTCTCTACCATACACACAGATTAGTCCAAAGAGATGAAAAGGATGTCTTTTCTACAACAAAATCAGAACATTCAATACAAATCTCACACACACACACACACACACACACAAACCTTGCTTATTCATACTTTTTTCTGGTCATATTCCAAACATTATTCATCCCATTTATGAAATCACTTTTGGTTAATTGCTTTTAATTTCCTTAAAGCTATCTATAGAGATGTTTTTTCTTTGTTTTGTTTTTTGTATGAGTAAATGGGAAAAAAAATCATGTGGATCACATTACTTAATATGCAGAATTAAATAATTACTGTTATAGTTATTCTGCATTGTAAATAATAATGCTTCTTTAATAATGATTGTATTATTTTAGCAGGATAAAAAAAATTATATTTATTTGGCATAAATTATATCATATAATTAGTACAATTAAATTTTACCTGCGCAAATCCCAGAATGTCTCTAATATTCAGCTCTAGATGAAATTGTATATATATATATTTTTAAAATAGATATATTTCAAACTCTGGCAGAAGCTGTGGGATGAACTTCGTCTTATAAGCTCTCCAGTCAAATCAAGAGCAGATGTACAGTAGTAGAACACAAGGACATGCAATAATAAACCCAGCAACCTCCTTTCTCTAATGCCTGACAGGTGAGTTCATACAAACTGAACTGGGATGAATCGGGGGTTAAACCAGGTCACACTCACTGTCTTGAGATTGCTCATTTTCAACGTTCGATCAAATAACAGTCGTTGGACCACTCTGATTAAGATGTGCACCATTTAAATGCACGACACAAGGGCTCCTATCAATGAAATTTATACAAATCCTTTAAAAGTTCAAATGATTGAGAAGTTGCCTATACTCACACCAAGACCACTTGCTGAAGTCATCCCTCATATTTTGCTTGTGCTTTCAGCAAGCCATATCTCTCTTTCCCCTGCCAACACCTGGAAATGGAACACACTCACTCCAATCCATTAATTAACATGCAATGGAATCATTATCTCACCTCTCCAGCACAGACAAAACTGGCGTTGTAAAATAATTTTTCCCGTTCAAGAAAACATTTAGGAGCCACCACATCAAGGTTACACTAATAATGTAGAGCTATGTTGCCATCCTGTGGAGTTCAGAGGAGGAAAGAAGCACACCATACTGCTTCTGCTCATGCTGAATCAGATGAGAACGTGCATTTAGAAGATTGATCTTGTCTCAGAGCCGCACTCAAGACTACATATCACTCTGTGCATTTCAAACTGCTGCATTGAAATCAAGATGAAACTGCCATGCCAAGAGATTGTAAGCATGCAGTTGCTGCATTAGATTGAGCCTTTCAAATGAAATATCAAACATTCACTTTTACGGTACTAAGAAAAAAACAGTGGGATTTGTCTTGACAAACATGTACTAGAGGTTATTAGTCGGGTTTAGAAAAGCTTTCAGGATCCAAAAGTCTGGTGGAACATTCTCAACACAAAGATATCATCCAGTTTCATGGATCATTTCACCCAAAATACATTGTTTCTCACTTATCTCTATTGGTATCTAACTGTACAGTTAGTTTCAGTTTTACATGCCAAGGTTTTAAGATATGTGTGCCACTTAGCTACAATACGTGGCAACCGCCAGTTCTGAAAAGTGAAGCCAATGCTGAAGTGCCTTAAACTTGCATTCTCTCTAATAACCAGCAGGGGGCGACTCCTCTGGTTGATAAAAGAAGTCTGATTGTATAGAAGTCAATGAGAAAATGAGCCTACTTCTCACTTGATTTATTACCTCATTAAACATTGTAAACATGAGTTTATGGTCTCAATCGCTAGTTTCAAGTCTTCTTCAATACAGCATTTGTAAATTATGGTCCCATTTAGAGTGAAATAGATGTTAAAGCAGGGTATGTTTTATAGCATGGCTAACCTGTGATTGACAGGTCACTACCACCAGAACTTTGTCACTGTGTGTTTAGGGTTCATGAAAGTTCATCGTCAGTTTTGGTCGCCTAAAAATGTCTTATTCAGCGTTCGGTTGTACGTAGCTCCACCCTTTTGTGTCACTTCTGGTTGCAAAATGACATTTTCGGTGAACTATTTTCATAACATAAGAGAAAGTTTCCAATCGAGCGACCATGTTAGTACGGTGTGAAATTCAGGAGCAGACCACGGAGCAGCACGTACAAGAGCGTACGAGCACGTACCCTCACTAGCAGTTCGCGGGTGCGGTACACATTTCCATGGTAACAGTGAACTCCACCAATCAGAGACGTTGCTGTTACACTTAGGATTGCGGGTAGTAATAGTAGTACTTCCCAATGACATCGCAAATAAAACAGGTTTTTCTTTAAACAAGGTTGATATCATATGGACATGTGACTTCTACAGGAGCAAATACCATGGTTGCACAATCTCGTAGCTCGTGGTGAGTCTACATTGGATGGTTATGACATTATGGCTAGTAATCAAATCTGCAATTCAGAATTCAGGATTTTCACTTCCGTATCTTTGAAAATGAAAAGGTGTGACAGTGTTTCTGCTGGTAACGTAAAATTTATATTTTCCTGGATATGTGTTTCAAACGTGGTCAAATCTTGTATGCCCCGGGGCCACACAGGGAACGTCAGCAGCACGTGGTGGCATGCGGAACCTGTTGTTTTTAATTTCGACGTCCATGTTGACAGGTAAGAACAGCCACACTGCCCGCGTGAGCAGCACGGCTCAGTCACAGCTTGGCTGCGTGTCAACTGCGTCTCTTCTACAGATTTGAGGTCTCGCCTATTTTTACCACGAGCCGCGGTTCACAGCAACAACAGACAGTGAAAGTCATCTTTGACAGTATATTGACATCATAATAGCTAATATTACTACTTTTTCCAATGTCTGTATCTGTAGAATGAAGACATGAAAAAGTAAAGATTTATTTTTAAATCAACACTTTCACTTCAAAATAAAAGCCCTGAAGCATTTTTTCTACGGCCTGAATTCCTTAATTTGTTAACACAAGGCTTTTATTCTGGGATATTTGCAGGACAGTGTTGTAGAAAATGCAGTGACTTGCAGGCTCCATGAATGAATAAAGTAGAGGGTTTTAATTGTGGATTATTACTATTATTTTCAAATTACCATAACATTTATAATTAAACAAAATGGCCATTATGAAAGGCAAACTAAGAAAGAAAAGGCTGGCAGCAGCAGCCCAGCAGCATCAAACGCTGCCAGTGTGGACACCTCACACCTGGGCCAAGCAGCAGTTCAGAGAGGCGGCCGCCACACGCTGCTCACGCGTGCAGTCTGGTCTAAGCGTCAGTCTATTAATGGGAGAAGTGAACGTGAACATTTTAGGACGGGCGATAGGACAATTAAGACGGGTGACTATGGGGCGAAAGAATCAAAGTGAAAATTTGACCCATTTATTTCATAACCCACATATCTTCCAAACACGAAAATGACATTTTTTCAGACAGACAAATGAGGAGAAAATTAACTTTGTTCGAGACTTTTCTCTGTCTCAGCAACACACACTCACGAGATCTGGCAACTAAGGTTTGCAAACGCCCTAAGCTAACTCATTTTCCTAATGCTAAATATAATCCAATCTGCTTTCATCCATCCACACAATATTCACAACACTTGCAAACAAGGTGGGGGACGCCATGACTGCGCCCACTTAGGAGACAGGAAGTGAATACCATTTCAAATAATTGGCAGAGATTGTAATGCATCATCTTTGTTATAGAGCATTTTCGCTATAACTGGCAGACCATATGTGTTTTTTGAACATTAAAGCAAGTAAACATTTCTTTTTTAGTAGACCCCGAAATAAAACTATGAACCTGAAAATGAGCATAATATGTGACCTTTAAAAAGACTTGCCAGTCATTACGTGTCATTGTTACTATTAAGGCTGGCAGTTGAGAGTCTCAGAAGCAGATGTTGTTTTACTCATAACATTTAAAAGCCAAGAGTCATCAACATCATTCCTTTTCTTTCCCTCTTATAATGGATTTAATGGAGACAAATATTGAAGAAATTAGATTCATGTCTTTTCATAATGAACAAGTGCCATTAGCGCACCATGAGAATAATAACTGGTGACACCAAGTGTGTGTTATTTAGTTTTGATTAAAAGATGACGTATAAAAGCTGAATTTTCTTGATTTAATTTTCACACTGAATTATGGTTGCTTGCTGTCTTCTGTCGCCTTGAATTACAAACAACTTGAAAATATTCCCAGATAGCATTATGGGCAGATAGAGCATCCTCTCTGTACTAATAGTGCCATACCAATGTGGTGGTATGTGTATGTATGCAACAATGTGCCCAAAACAACTTTCCTTGCTGATATAGCTAGTACAATTAAGACAGTTGTGCTTGCATCTTGAGCAAAGGCATCATGTTTTTTCTGGCCATATTTTAGGGATTGCAAGGTCAATCGGTTGATCGGTCCACCCATTTGGTCCAGAATGAAATATTTCAACAATATTGATGGATTACAATGCTTTTTTTGTAAATACATTACTGGTCCTAAGAGGATGAAGCCTACATGTTTTCCAGTAACTTTTCATCTAACCACCATGAGGTCACAATTTACACCTGTACACAGGTGAAAATCGAATCTAACATTCATGCTTCCAGCAGGATGAAACCTTTCCACTGTGGACACAGCCCCAGTTTCTAGGCTGCCTCCTTTGAACTCTATATTTCAAGACTGAACACCAGGATGGTTTGACAAGGCTGTATTGTTTCAAAGGCTCCTCCAAATGTGACCTTCTTTTTCCTGAATTTGGAAGACACAACTGGTGTATTCTCCATTGTATGCCGTTGTAATTCATTCAGACAGTCCTCATTGACTCAGAAAAGCCTCAAAGTATAACGTTGCTTGACTTTTCTTTTAACTTCCATTGTTTTATACAAGAAAGTAAAATCTCCTAAAACCCTTTCATCTGAAACAAATCATTTATCCTGCTGTTTTGAACAAAACCATTAATAATACGTTGATGTAAAGGCCAGTATATATTTACCTTTGGGCCACTTTCAGTTGTGTGTGGCTTAGACTTCCGGTACTGTTTTCAACTGTTATCAAAGACAAATCTTGTCCAAATAATGCTTTGTCAAAGACTTAATTGTGTTTTTTTTGCATCTGTGTGGTTCAGAGCCATGCTTTAACCGCACTTTATATGCTGGCACCTCAGCGGCCCATTGTGTCCGTGGATCACACACTTGGCTTTGAATCAGCATCAAAGAGTGCAATCTCCTTCTCTAAAAGTCAAGCCGTTTCAAAGAGAACGGCTTCTCCCCGTGCCATATGGAATGGTACTGGGTTTTCTGTGGACATGTTGGCAGGAAATATTGTGAAAGAAAGCAGGCTTCGTTTTAACAATGGCTTACCATGTGAGCCACATCAAAACCATATCTATGTTTTCAATCGTCTATGTGTTGCCAAGCTGGCACTACAGGAAAGCATTGTATGTCTATATATCAGAAAAGCTTTTGTTACCTACATCAAAGCAGTCCCACTCTTCTTCCCCAAAAAACCAAGGACTTTTAATGACAACTTTCTTGGTTGTGTGGCACAGCGCCACATTGAGACTCTGAAATTACTAATAGCAGATATAGAGTTCCAAGGCATGATCCTCCGCCAATCTCACAGGCACCTCTCTGAGCACTGTGTGCCATATCACACAGGCTTCTCGTTTCAGATTCACATCAAAGTCACCAATCTCTGCTTCTCCAAAAAAATCTTTCACTGTGGTGAGTTTTGAATTAGCTATGACTTGAATGAAAAACATTGTAACCGCTGAGTAGACATTTGAACCAGATCAAAAACAGCTCAGTGTTTGGCATTGCCCATCAAAAGCGAAGTGGAGCCTTGGTATCCATTATGTGAGCTGTATTACAGGGTTATACTCGCCATACTGGAATCAAAGATGTTTGTCTTTACTTCAATATGAACAAGAAGCCATGTGAAGGGTTCTGTGTGTGTGTTTAAGTTAGTAACATTTAGTGTTTTTCACTGACATACATCACAAAATGCTTTACAAGATCATTATGCAAACATAGAACAAGAATAACTCATATAAAAATGTGGTGACCACACAAGCCACGTGATTAATAAATGGCCAGATAAAACACAATGCCACACACAATTGACAATGAAGGTTACTCTGCATATAAAAATTACAGGAAAAGCCAAGGATCCTGGCAAAAATGTTAGTGGGAGAGAGCAAAGGAATGGGAGTAAGGAATATTTGTGAGAAGTTTTTTTCCCCCCTCTCCCTCATTTTCTTTCTTCCTTCGTTTTTTAATCTCCCTTTTTCCTCTCAGTGTTATATCCAGCGCTGTTTTTTTTCCTTTCATGTCGTATTTTCCTGTGCCATGTTTTAACTCCCTTGGAGGAAATAATATTCTAATAGATGCTGGATGGTTGGATAACAACCGCTGATTGTTGGAGGCTAATCAGAAGAAAGCAAGCCAATGAAAACTTTTTTCTAATCTCTTTGCGTGTGTGTGTGTGTGTGTGTGTGTGTGTGTGTGTGTGTATATGATGGAAGAAAATGGACAAAACTTTCCACTGCGATGGTGTAACCTATACTGTACTCAAGCAAATGTATACTGTATGTATACTCTTGGTCACAAGTTGAACACAGGCTACATTTGTGTCCTCTCTGAATGGAATATATAATGAACAAGTCATTTGCATGCAGGCACATTGGACAGGCATGGAGTGACCACCGTTTCAAGAAATGGAATAATTCCCTGTCATTACATTTCGCTTTAAGCATACCTCATGGACACATGGGCATCTATTATAGGCTCACACACACACACACACACACACTCATCGGATTGCATGCTATTTGTAATTACTGAGCATGTGGAGTCTCTATTGGGATTAAATGGTGTGTCTCGCCAAAGAACACAGTTAACTTATTTTTCCCCTATGAAACTAATTTAGATCAGGCGGGAGACAGTTCATTGTGAAGGACTCACTGTGATCCTAGTTATCCAATAACGGCACGAGGAAGCTTGTATTCCAGGGATAACTGCACTCTTGCATTAGTGGCCCAAACGCTCTGAATCTTTGCTAAATTTTGGCGAGGAAAAACTGGCAGGGCGATTTTCAAAGGTTCCCTTGACGTTTGACCTCATGATATGTGAATGAAAATGGGTTGTATGGGTACCCACAAGTCTCCCCTTTACAGACATGCCCACTTTATGATAATTACATTCAGTTTCAGGAAAAAACACTGTAGTTTTTTGTATGCAGTATAAATGTGTTATTTTTAAAAATGGTTTCTGCATACTGGGGTCCCTAAACAGTCTTTGAAACTTGACCTCACTGTATAAAATAACTTGTGGTGACCTCTAAGATAATCACATCTTCATGACACTTCACAGCCACAAACTAGAGACCTAGAGCATTCAGAGGATGGATGGCTTTCCTAGCTAGATTGACAATAAGGGGGTTTCTGAGCAGTTTCCAGAACAGAATTGCTTGCCATCCAATCGCCGAAAAATGCAATTCTTGCAGAAATCTCAAAATGTCAAAAGTTTTTGATCCCAAATCACAGCATGTTTTTTTTCTCTGGGGTACCTCAAGGACTTGGTGTCTTAATGTGGTATTTTGGAGGGATCAATTATATTTTATTATATTATCAATTCTTGAGTGGTAAAAAATTGATAAATTTAGCACAATATCTTTGTAACAAATGGTATCAACTCAAAAAACTTATGAGGCATAAATGAGCATGTTCTAAACCCTTATGATCTTTCACAATTTATTTTAATTAATTAATTAATGAATACATGTTTATTTCTGATTCATGACTAGAACAACTTGACACACAGTGCTGAGCATCTCAACTTAATCTTCAGGTTCCCAGCTTTCAGATGATGTTCACCACTTCTACGTGACAACTACTGTTGACCTGCTATCTCCCCCTAAAGACCCCATGTACCCCCCTAAAAAAAAGACAAAAATGGGTCTATGGTGAAGAGGGGTGGAGTGGAAATGTTTAAGAAAGTGGTCGGCTGACTGAAACGTGGCTCCACAAGCCTGACTTAAATGGCATTAATAGTGTTAATTGTGTACACAGGACAATTCCACTCTTGTTTTGAGAGGGTGTGCATTTTCATTTTGGTGTCATGTAGAAAAATGATATTGTTTGCATACTGTGTAATACAAGGTTAAAGGGTCAATCTGCAATTAATCACATAGTACAGAAATGTGCTGCTGCACTACTCTGTACCCGTGGGAACTTTCAAGTATGTTGCACATCTGGCCACATCTCAATCAGTGATGTCACAGGCGTTTTTTTGTCTGACAGCTGATGGAAAACATATGTTGTATCACTGATTGGGCGTGACCGGGGGTGCAGCATGCCGGACGGTTTCAATTCACAGAGAGCAGCTCAGCGGCAGATTTCAGCCGTGTGTGACTGTATGCTTTAAAATAACCCATGTAAGCCTTTACTTACAGGCAGAGGTGGAACAAAGTCATTATGAAGTCCCATGCAGGTCAAAACCAGCGAGCCACGAGTCAAGTCCTAAAAAAGTTGAATGTAATTTTAAAATTCAAATTAGAATAACAAATAATTAGTATAGTGAAGTTACAGGAATAATGAATATATATATATGGAAAATAAAAAAACATAATAAAACAAAATATATATTTTGTTTATTATTTTTTAATTAAAAAATAAAGTAAAAATAAATAAGATAAAATAATAAAATAAGACAATTTAGATTTTTTTTAAGTGTATTTCTAAACTATATAATATTTTAAGGCTTTGTGAACCTCTGACGTATAGGAACACCTTACTTTCACTTGTGAAGAACAGACGTGGCGGTTGTACTGTAACATAAATAAATAAAAATATATATAAATATTAATAATAATTAAAAATAAATATAAAAAAATGTAAAAGCTCTAAACTCTAGATGTTATTAGCTTTTTTCCATTTAAAAGTTCCACAAATGGTAAGCTTTTTTTTTTCAGAAATTCAGATCACTCAAGGACGACTGACATTTCAATGTTGCTTTTTTTTAGGTATTCATGTTACTATAATTAATTAATTTGTTATGCCATCCTCAAATGCCACGTGTTTCTTTTCAAATTTATGTTTTTTCTATCTTCTGTAATATGCTGATGCTGAGTCTACACTTGCAATACAGTCATTAGTTAGATCGATTTTGTCCAACATGACTAACAACAAGTTGCGGTCAAACTCCATCACCAACATGTCATCAGATATTACAAGTTAACAAACAGCTAAAAAACAACTACACTTGTGCAATAGTGATGGAAATACCTCACACACACACACACACACACACACACAGTGATTTATTCTGAAATACAAGTCTCATCTCCACATATTGCCAGTTTCCCTTCTCGGCTTTCTTTTTTAAGTCTCAAGTTAAATTGCAAAGCTTACTGTATATTATTTGAAGGATTAATAATAACAATAATTAAATAATATAAAATAAAATAATTAAATGTTACAAAGATGAAATAACATAAAAAAGGGTAATTCAATTTCAACATGAATTTGTCCCTGAAATGCTGTGAGGCTGTAACCTTGACTCTGGGTCCTCCCTCCTGTAATCTTTATTAACTTTTATTTGGTCATCCAAGATAGCATAAATGTCATATTGAAGCCAGGTGGAAATCATAAATTTCAACAAAATCCAAAAAACGCTTTTTTTTTTTTTTTTTAAAAGGTTATATGTCTGGCTATAAGTCTTAATTTAAAAGGGCTGACAACTTCCTAGACACATCCTCAGACTGGCACAACGTATACTGTCTTCATCTAATGCAGCCAACAGAGCTGCTCTAAAATGCTAACAATGAAGGAAATATACAATTCACAACTGCATTATTATTAATACATTTTGGATGTGCGCACAAGTTATGTTGAAGATAATGTTATCACGCGAAGTAATCGTACTTCAATACATGGAATAGATCATAAACCCCCTATTTATGAAGAGTGCTTGTATAATGTGGATCCACAAATGAGTTAATTTTACTTCAGAGTTCACCTCAAATGTTGCTTTCAAAGTAAAAAAAAAGAAAAAAAGAAGTGACATTCGGTGAAGTTGGTGCTTTGATAGAGTTGTTTGATGGAGTGTTCTTCACCTTATTAAAACTGCTTCGAATCTACCTTCCTCTCTGCTAAAGCCTACTTAGCCGGGGAGGATCTGAAAAGCATGCTAGTGTTTTCTGAAGAGGCTTTTTCCGCTCACAGAGGAGAGAGAATTTAAGGGTGGGGGTGTTGAAGAAAAAAAAAAAAGAAAAAACTAGGTCACCATTTTTACTACGATCTCTCTTTTTTCCCCTCATTGTTGCTGAGCAGCTTTACACCCCCCGTTGTGACGTAGAAACCAGCAAATTCCTGTTGGTCGAGAGCTGGGGGCGACGTGCAGGTGTAGGGGATGCGGGTATTGGATGAGTCCGACGGACGGGGAGTGATTGGAGGGGAAGCAGGAAGAGGATGGGGGTGTGGTTGCGGAGAAGAGTAAGGCAGGGGTGACGCTTCCCTCCCACTGAGCTGCTATGGCACCCTGGGGAGAGTGTTGGGGGTGTAGGAGAGGGTGTGTGTGTGTGTGTGTGTGTGTATATGTGGAACTGTGGAAGCAGGAATAGAATCTGGAAAAATGGGAATGCAGCTTGAATTGTGCTGGCAGGAGAGACAAAGTGATTGGATGAGAGAAAAAACAGAGAGAGAGAGGGGGAGTGATTTGAGAAATAAAGAAAAATGGGGGTGAGTGGGCCAATCCCGTCTTTCCTAGCAGCGGGAGGTGTGTGTGTGCGTGTGTGTGTGCATGCACGGAATCGTGTGAAGTGGAGAATATATCAATCTTTGTGCAGACCCTGATGGGAACTGCTCGATGTTCATATTTTGCCAAAAACATGCCCCAAAAGCCTCGCACTTTTGTCTCCAAAAACAGCTCAACACAGTCCACAGCTCAACAGTGTGATCCATTATGAAAAGGACAGTTCTCGCACAGCAGCGGAGTGTTGAATGAATCCCCCAGTCTGCACGCATGATGAATGCGATGCAGTAATTGATCACAGAAACAGCCACAGTATCCCCAAGAATTATGTTTTTATTGTTGGAATTTGAAATGCACACCAAGTGCCAATATTCAGTCTTAATGCGGTGGTATCTTCTTGATGTAGTGAGGTGATGACGGGGTAATGGGTGAGTTCAGAGTCACACTTGCATCAGTTATCAGTACGCTTCCATGTCGGATAGTCAAACTGCCGTCTCAAACCCCCTCCCACGCACACACACACACACACACACACACACACACACACACTTTTCCTACATTGAATTGTCAGGACTGCATCCAACAGTAACTTCCCCCAAACTGCCAACAATCCCGTCCACCTCATGCAGCGACTGGCCAGGTGTGCAGATGTGAGTCAGTACGCAGGATTTGAACTTCTCTCTCTAAAGCTCTCAT
Organism: Sebastes umbrosus; assembly: GCF_015220745.1. Lineage (NCBI taxonomy): Eukaryota > Metazoa > Chordata > Actinopteri > Perciformes > Sebastidae > Sebastes > Sebastes umbrosus. The sequence continues at coordinate 35,635,077 of NC_051271.1, forward strand.
TTCTCATTCTTCGCACAATGGTTTTCTTCAGTTTCTGTATGTACAATCATGTGAAACAACCGTGGAGAGTTTGCCTGTTTTCATACAGTCGGCCAGAGCTTTCGCCTCATCTATACCAATGTGGCCGTTTTGAACAGCTATAAACGGTTTTGCCTGTGTTTAGATGACTTGTCATTTGTTTGTTTGTTTCAAGCGTATCCGCATTTTAGGGATGTCACGATACAAGAAATCTTGTATTAATTCCACAATTCTCAGTACCAGTTCGATACCTCGGTGAGGAAGTTAAACAGGCCATATTTTCCTCTTTATTATCTATTTCAAACAACTGTATTTATATAAGTTCCTCACTAAAAACTACATTTTACAGGATTATATTTGCACACATCATGATAACGTTAGCATATACCTTTGCTCGATACTCATTTTTTACTGAATAGAGCCTGCACACATCATAATGTCATTATAATTTCCTAATCATAGTTTTTTTGTAAGCCCATATCTTAACAAAGTTTTTTTGCCCTGCTTTGCCCTTTGGATACAAACCCTATGTCATTTTCAAAAGCATGGAATAATTATCTCAGCAGCCTTAGCTGCATGAAAACCGATCCTAAAGTTTTGCGCCAATACAAAGTGAATCTATTAATGGTCATAATCAATATTTTCAGATGGAGTGCTCAGCAGCTAAATTCTTATGTCCAACACTTGTCTAATTGGTTTCTTATGCAACGGATCCTTGGTATTAATGCTCCTCAGTTTATTATTGTGTTATGCATGTATTTGCATATGTTTTTCTTTGTATTCATCTCAGGAGAATTGATCACAAATACGAAATCAAGAGGTCACGTCTTGCCCCTGACTGTCGTGCATTTAGACTTATGTTGTTTTTCTCTCACTAGAATATTGTAACACCCTCGAGTGCTGCAATTCCTTTGAGTATTTAAAAGATGTCATATTAACCACAATTTGTTTGTAACTTAGTTTGAGGGTTATTCTGTCCCTCCCGGCTGAGAACGTGGATGGTAGAAGACATCAACGGCATCAAAAGTCCATTGATGTCTCAGAGTGCCCGTTCTTAGAAAGCGAGATCAGTGGGTTATTGAGCCAATGTTGGGCTTAACCCTTGCATTCCAGGTCACACAACGGTGAGTTTGCAGCAGAGTAGATCACCATGGCAACTTAAAAACTGCACGACTAACCTGCTTTCGATACGTTCAGGCTCCTGGAAAATATAACCAGGATACTGGATAAAAATATATTTCTATACTGCCATGATTCCACCTCTAAAATGTAATGTAAATGAAAAACAAAGGGGATAAAATAAACTATGTGTACGGATGATATTGAATTATTATTATATAACAACAAGGGCTGTTTACAGAATAAGTGTGATCTGAGAGTAGAAGGAACACTTAATTTTCCTTGATGATTTATTGTGTCAGAGATATAATATACTGTTGTAGCGTTTCCAGGGCAATTTCCCCACTCTAGCTACAAACTGTGCTTATTTTAAATAGCACATAGCTTACATTATTTGACAATGGTTATTAATAATTCCAATGTTTTTTTTAAATTTACTGTCAGATATTAAGTGTGCTGATATTATTTTACAGGATGTATTTGTGTATTTCATCACTGCAGACTCATTCTGCCAAGGAAAAAACATTTTACAGCCTCAGTGAGGTGACCAGTAAGCAGTATGCTCACTGTGCCTTCATGAACTCACAGTGATGAGCAGTTTTGGGCAAAAACAATGCAGTTTTGTGCATGCAGTATAAATGTGTAATTTTTAAAAATGGTTTCTGCATTCTGGGGTCCCTAAAAAGTCTTTGAAACTTGACCTCATTGTATAAAATGACCTGTGGTGACCTCTAGGATAATCACAGCCTCATGAAACTTTACAGCCACAAACTACAGACCTAGAGCATTCAGAGGATGGCTGGGTTTCCTAGCTAGATTGACAATAAGGGGGTTTCTGAGCAGTTTTCAGAATGGAAGTGCTCGCCATAAAATCGCTGAATCTCAAAAGTTTTTGATCCCAAATCACAGTATGGCTTTTTTCCATGGTGTTCCTCAAAGTCTTGGTGTCTTAATGTGGCATTTTGGAGGGATTATTGATCATTTTTTATCAATTCTTGAGTGGTAAAAAAATGTTTTTAAATGTATGAGACATGAGTGAGCATGGGAATGAACATGTTCTAAACCCTTATGCACTTTCACAATTTGTTTTAATTCATTAATTCATGTTTATTTCTGATTTATGACTATAACAACTTGACACACGGTGCTGAGCAGCATCTCAAATTTGGTTCCCAGCTTTCAGATGATGTACACCACTTCCATGTGACATCTACTGTTGACCTGCTATCTCCCCTTAAATACCTCCTGTACCCCCCTAAAAAGACAAAAATGGGTCTATGGTGAACAGGGGTGGAGTGGAAAAGGTTAAGAAATTGGTCTGCTGACTGAAACGTGGCTCCACAAGCCTGACTTAAATGGCATTAATCATGTTAATTGTGTACACAGGACAATTCCACTCTTGTTTTGAGAGGGTGTGCATTTGCATTTTGTTGTCATGTGTAGAAAAATATATCGTTTGCATACTGTGTAATAAACACCGAATCATTTTACTCACATTTCCTCAAATTCCAGCCTGATATCTTTGAAAACTTTGTTATTGATTTTTAAATACACTTCTGTGGTTTTGACCAATGTTTGGCTGCAGAGCATTAGTTTGTAATGCCCGCCACTTAAATGTTTCAAATGAAAAAAACATGCACATAATCTGACAGCACAAACCCATCTTCCTCAAATCAGACTAAAGAAGTCACAAGTTTGTTTGGTGGGCCTGATCTAAATGGGTATGAAATCACGCCTAATGAAGCGTGACTTTCATCGACAGGTCTCAGTTCCTCCGGAACGCCCCTCTGCATCGTGGGGCAGATTCCAAATACAATCCTGTCTGCTGTCACAGCGCACATCACATATGACACCTGTATGAATTATTTTTCCATGAGCTAGCAGTTTTTTTCCTCTACGTTCATTGAGCAGAACACGACAGTCTAATGTAGGTCAGTAGAATAAGTGCCTGTCATTAATGCTGTTATTATGGGTGAAGTATCTAACTAGGATCTGCTTAACAACCCTGACGAGAAGCGAGACTGTGCAGATGCAGAGGTCATAGCGGAATTAACCTCATTAACCAGTGTGACAAATGCACTCCAGCCAAAAGTCTGCGACGGGTAGCGTCTCGCTGCCGTCTCGCTCGCTCAGTGTGCAGCGCGTCACCACGGCATTGAGTCCGCTGGTCGTGTGCTCTCTGACACACATGCCACTACCATGCTAATCCTGTTAGTGCTGTGGCCTGCTGCCTGACACACACACACACACACACACACACACACACACACGCACACACACGCACTCACACACACACACACACACACACACACACACACACACACACACACAATACACACATTCTGAAGCTGTTTGTAGAAAGTGAACTAGCTAAGCTTCTGTAAAGGCTGACATACAGCACACTGGAAAAGGTTGTTTTTTGCATAGTTTTACTCAGACTGACTGAGCCTTACTCCCTTTTAGCCCATTTTAACTTAGCATTGACTTTTTTAACATTTAACCAAGACCACCGTCTTTTCCCTTTCCTTAAGCGTTGACTTTCACAAACATAATAAAAAAAAAAGCCTTTATGCTTTAGGTGCCACAAGCAGACATTGCAGGGAAAACAAATGCAAAATATTATCATTTTGCAGATGCATTGATAAAAAATGATTAATCCTGGCTGCAATGCATGTACTACAAAATACATTTAATTAATGTAAAATAGTTATATATACATATATACAACTATTTCACATTAATTAGATGTATTTAGAAAAAAAAATGAATATATATATATATATATATTATTTTTTCTTTTTTTGTGGTTATTTCTTGCCCCCTAAAAGAGCTTACATCAAAAGGTTATTAAACAAAAAAAAAGGTTATTCAAGTATCCTCAAGTGTTCTAACTTTCTCCTTTGAACAGTTCAAGACAATGTTTACACTTTTCTGCCGGAAGATTTAAGAGATTGCACTGGAATTTGGTGAAAAGCATGACAAGACTGAGAGAAGAAGTGAGCAGGTCCTGGTGCAGTAAATGCTATCTTTGTTTTGTTATTGTTTGTCTTTTTGTGGTTGGGTTTTCTTTTTTTTCCTGGGTCCCATCACCAAATTCACCAAAATCTACTTCTCTCGTCATTTCAAATTTTTAGGAAAAACACTTTCGCCATTACAGCATTTTAACGTGACTTATTTGTTTACTTGTTAACAGTTTAAATATAATTGGTTAATTCTTATAGACACAACCTACTGGACATACTCTTGGCATTTTACCGGTGAGATTACAGCAAAATTAAAAAAATTAAAATAAAATGTACATAACTTGGTGATTAAAAGGCTGACTTATCTAAAATGTGGGACACATTCTTGTCTATGTTGATACGGATCTGGATTCAGATGCAGATAACTATTGAATACATATATAAATAACTTCAGAAGATTGTTCAGTCTTAGAGGTATGCATCATCTGAGTGATTTCTAACAGACTTTTTGATTTTAATTTGAACTGTTTTTGAATGTTATGCCTTCATAACCTGCTCCGGAGCAGGTTATGTGTTCAGCATAAGTTACCAAGGCGATCTAACCCTAAGATCGTGAACCACCGTCGTAGGATTGAGAAACCTGAAGGGTTAACCCTAAAGTTGCCTCGCTAACCCGAAATCCTACTTCATAGTACAGGCCTCAGGTCTTCCATACGTTCTAGCCTATCCATCATCTTAGATGAGAAGAAGGAAAGCAGAGAAGGAAAGACAAGTGGAAAAGTCCAAAAAGAAATAGCGTAGAGAGAAGGAAAGGAGAGGCGGTGAGGTCAGAGGACAGAAGAGAGAAAGCAGAGGAGATAAAAGGGAAGGCGATGGATGGATGGATGAAGGAAGGAAGGCATTCCCTTTCTCTCGGTAAATGCTTCCTAACTGTGCTGCGTCCTGATTCACCAGTAAAATCTCATTTGGACAGAGAACACACAGCCAGTTAACAAAGCGAATAAAAAAATAAATAAACTACATGAAAACGTTTATTGTAAACATGTCAGTGTAACCCAGGAACAGAACAAACAAACAAAAAAAGGTTTATTTAGCCCCAGATAAATAAAAGAATTGTTTTCTTGTTCTTCAAATGCTTCCCATCTCAGTGCCTGCCACAGAAACCACAGGAAATGTTTTCTTTAAATACAAAGTAATGATGTCCTTTATAGCTCCAAACAGATTTTGTTTGTGAGTCTCATGCTAAAATGGCTCTTGAGTCAGTGGGTTTAACCACAACTATAAATGTATGTTTGTTTATCCTTTGGAACATCCTAACTACAGGAACTCTCCTGCACAAAAGACACTTTCCTTCAGTCAAACTGTTGTTTAGCCATTTAGCTGACAAGGGAAACAGTAATGGTGACTCCAGAAACTGGTTATAATATCATCTTATTTCAATGTTATTGTTATTATTATTACTATTAGTAGTAGTATTATTAGTATTATAATTAGTAGCAGCAGTAGTATCATACGTTTTATTTATTATTATTAGTGTTATATGAAAATGTGTAATTGATTTAATTCAAACAAGGTTTTACACAAAATTAGAAATGCTGGTTTTTCGTGTGATTAATTTGTTCAAACTGTTGTTTTTGTCATGAAAACTTTCACACAGAATATGATTATTACACGGTGAAAAACCAGCATTATTATTTTTTTTGGAAAATTTTTTTGCGATTAAAGGCATCAACCGATCACGTTGTTCACGACGGGATGAGTTGCACCTATATTTATGACACTATACTACACAACCACACTGCACATGTGGTCGCTCAGGCAAGACACGCTACTGAAACAAAACAAAACATGTCGGCGGTGTGAGACAGGTAATCGACAGGAGGAGAACTAGTTAGACGTTAACTGTTAACCGTTAACCGGTGGTGGGCAGCACAGTCCTGCTCAGCTAAATAACGGAACTAACAGCAAACAGCTAACAGAGGTTGCACTGACGTTATTATGATGTGTTCAAATGTAATCTTGTAAAATGTAATTTTTTGGGAAAAACTTGAATAAATCCAGTTGTTTTGAATGAGATGTTTTCACAGCAATATAAAATAGATAAAAGAGAGAGAATTATGACCTGTTTAACTCTATAAAACTAGGTCTAAGCATTTTATAATACATAATTTAAAAGTATTTAAATAAAAATACTTTTTTTTTTTTCCTAATCATTTGAATTGTGTGTTTTATGCAAAAGAGATAAAATGTATCTTTTGCAGTGTGTGCACTTATAAGACTGAGAGAAAAAAAATCTAATTTAAATAAATCATTTCATACTTTCATTCTGTTAAGGTCACAGTTGAGGAAGGCTGTGTTAAGTTGCGTTGAATTACCTTTTCTGTATTGTTTTTACATACAGTATTTGCTGGCCTGTGGGGCCAGTGAATAAAAATATCAGTATCTATCCCTGGAAATAACATTTTCATGACCTCTGTATTTCTAAAAACCTGACTACGCCCTGCAAACCATGAACCTTCTTGCTTTGAGACAACGCTGCTTTCTAACTCTGTTAGTGTTTGTAGCTCTTTAGTTGTTTTATTATTTAAACAAATCTGGATAGAGACAACTCATAGGTCTTTCTAAGTTACATTTTCTCATGGAAAGGCAGTGAGGAGTTTGCTTGTTGTGAGTTGATCAGTTTGAAGGTTGCTCTCTGCCATGTTTTCTAATGTTGGTAAAAAATATTATTAAAACATTGTTTTTTTGTGTCTGATCAATGTTACAGGTACATTAACAAAAGAGGAAACCCAAAAAATAAAACAAAAAAGAGTTTCTTATGTGAATGAATTAAATACATTGAAAAAAGAAATGGGTCAAACATTTTTGGCTGTCTCAACGTGAAGCCGAGTACTGCCATCTCAAATTGCCATCTCTTTTTTTAGGCTCCACGGAAAACAGGGCTAGTAAACTTTACAACATCTGCCACGTTGAAAACAAGTGTCTATCTGTCAGGAATAATTTATAACAGGCAGATTCAGGGAACATGATTAATTAAAAACTGGTCTTAATTAACAGCCTCAATCAATGGAGCTCATTACCAGCTCTGCTGGAGGTATCACAGGTAGGCCTGCACACACTCACACACGCACGCACACACATGCTCGCAGACACAAATGCAAGTTCATATTTGCACACAGACAAACACACACACACAAACGTGCACACACACACAGCAGGATATCCCAGAAGTAATGACTTATTTTTGGTGGATTTCAAAAGAACTCCATTGGGTTCAGTGTCTTGCCCAGGGTTATACACATTCCCACACACATAAACACACAAATAGGCACATCGAATGTCGCAAAAAAAAATAAAAAAATCTTGAAAATTAAAAATGGAATCATCTCATAGTCAAAAGTGAAATGAAGTGTATTAAAATGAATAAATAAAATGAAATTGAATGTTTTCTCTTGAATAATTTAGTGCAGCAGCAGCAGTAGGCCACACTGGAAGACACTCCCCCAGAGCTATAGGCCTACCAGAAGAAGAAAAGAAAGATGAGTGTGAGTTCATATTTCCTAAAAAAAATAAAAAAAAATCTCACTAAAACACAACAGAGCTCTAAGCAATATTATATGTAACTGCACAACTCTGATGAGTTCCGACAGCTGGAACATATGCTGCAGAACCAGAACTGACAGCTGAAATGAAAGACATGGACACAACTACTGTACAGCCACACTCACATCTCACATCAGAGTAAAAGTTTAGAAATATCCAGAGCACACCCAGAGAGTTTGCTCCAACCATGGCGCCAGTGCTCCGCATGCTGAAATTAGCAGCACCACCACCGTCTTGGCCACCGTCCAGCAGGCTAATTCATAATTGATCACAACAGATGAACGTCTGCAGTGGCACGTTTTTACATCTCAAAATAAATCTATCTCAATTAAATAATTGTAAATAAAAATTTAAACAATTCTCTGCATTTTTTCATACATGTATGATAATGTGGTGATATCTTTAAATAAGACATCTTCCATACGAGTAATGTACTAGGTTTTTACTATTATTGCACAGACCTACTGTAAGGGTAATGGGAATAAAGTAGATAAAGCATCCGGAGCATTAAAGAGTGTAGCTTCTCCAGTTGTATTTTACCTGTATTTTTTATTTGGTTTTTAATTGTACTACACACCGTCACCTGCAAATTAACATGTGGGTATTTTTAATGATCTATTACATACACCAAACTTCCATTACAAAACAAGAATGGCTCTTTAGTGGGAGGGTTGTGCTACCTTAGAGTACATGTTAAAGAAATGAATGTGAAATGCTGTAATATGCTTTATTGTCGTCATTTGCAGTGTTAAATACCACAAAAAACAGCACAAAATGGGCCTTAATTAATTTCAGAAATGTAATACCAACAGAGGTAACCACAGTTTATAAAAAACATCATTAATAAACCATCATTAATAAAAGGTAAAATGATAAATAAATAAAATTAATTCATTAAAAATAAGTCAATAGTTATTATTTTTTTCTTTATGTTAACAATGAAATATTAATTAATAATGTTTTCAAATTATTATTATTGCCATAATTTATGCTATTTTAACAGTTTATTATTGCACACATTATAACATTTTATAACATAATGATTTAAAAATAATTTTATACATTTTTACCTCCTCCAGAGTCTATAATCAGACGTGCATCCATAGCATAACAGGCTTTTATTTATTGCAGCGATCTACAATTCAGAAATCACATATCATAGAATGCCGTAATTGACCAATCAGCATCGCCAAAGCTATGTAATAGCTGGAGCAAACGTTAATTTTTGCAGTGTGCGCTACAGAGCTTCCTGTCTGGCTGCATTTGGCCCTTGAGTTCCACCAATGAAATGCTTGTGTTTAAGGTAAGGTTAGAGGCAAGTCATGGTTGTGTTTCAGGCCCAGCAATCCTCATGAACAGGGAGATTTGCAGGAAGGTCTGAGAAAAAGTGCAGCCCGAGACACCTGATGGGCAATGAAGGCCATTATTTCATTAAGTGCTTGGTATGTGCACAGTCAGCTTCATTTTTTATGGAATCAGATCACATTCTCCAATGCTAAAATTAGAGGATTTTAAAAGCTGTGGCAAAAAACTCCCCATCATCTTCAGATGAAACGACACCACTGGGTGACATGTTGATATCAATTCTTCAATATTCAACAAGACTTGAAATGAAGACTCTTTATTCCCTATAAAAGCATCTATTTTCCAAAAATATATTGAACTTCAAGCCTTCCAAAATCCATTTGTAAGGCATGTTATGTGATTTATGTGTGCTGGGTTGTACAGGTATAAAAGACGGTGGTTGGATAATCATATACCACTCACAACACACCAGCAGCAAAGGCTGTTTTACTCAGTTACGACTCAATTCGGTGACGTCATTATAGTTGATAGCCAATCATATGATGGTAGTGGTTGTAGAGACATTGAGGAGTTCATACATGTTGAGCTGGAGAGAGAGAGAGAGAGAGAGAGAGAGAGAGAGAGAGACTGAGCAGAAAGAGTGAGTGTGTGTGCTTTTCTCGGTGGGATTTTAGCCAGATGTCAAACTGAAGTTACGGCCACATCTCAGCTCAGCTGCTGTGCGCCACTTCAAAGTTTAAACATTCTCTTTCTGTAAGAGTGTGTGTGTATGTACATGTTTGTGTGTGTGTGTGTGTGTGTGTGTGTGTGTGTGTGTATGTGTGTATGTGCACGCTCACCAGCAGCGCTTTCATCTGCACACCTACAGTGAAACACTGTGGGGGGGCTTGGGCTACTGAGTGCTCACACACACACACACACACACACACACACACACATACACACATAGGGCTGGGGCTGCATGTTGAGCAGCACTGCCTTCACACCAGGAGTTAGCAGAGCAGAATGCTCAGGAATGACTTCGAAAACACTCTCGTCTATTACAACTACTTTAAGTTTAAAGGTGTAATCCGCCTAATAAAAGAAAAAAAACAAAAAAACACTGCTGTAGCACTGAGGTGCACCATCAACATTTATTGTAAAAAAGTTTCTCTTTAAATGTTTGCTGTTTCTTAAAAGGACCACACCAGCGATTTTACATGTTTAGCCCATATAGGCTATTACACCTCATGTAAGCTTTACATCACAGCTCAACCAAACAAATGGAATCCAGTGGACACCTTGGACGCGACTCGATGACTTAGACTTTCAGATGACCTGGCACTACTATCGCACACTCAACAACAAATGCAGAAGAAAACCAACACCATAGCAACGACATCTGCACAAGTTGGCCTCAACATTCAAAAGGGCAAGACCAAAATCCTAAAGACCGGCACAACCAGCACTGACCCAGTCACACTAGAAGGTAGCGCATTGGAAAAAATAGCATCCTTCAACTACCTTGGGAGCATCATCGATAAGCAGGGCGGCACAGATGCTGATGTAAGAACAAGAATCGGCAAAGCAAGAACAGCATTTGTACAGCTAAACAACATCTGGAACTCAAAAGAACTGTCGCTGCAAACCGAGGTCCGGCTATGTAACATCAATGTAAAATATGTGTTATTGTATGGATCAAAGACATGGCGAACAACTGTGATGACCACCAATTAAAGTGCAGACATTCATCAACACCTGTTTGAGACAGATTCTCCAGATTCGTTGACCTGACACCATAAACAACAACAAGCTTTGGCAGAGAACTTACCAACTTCCTGCAGTTGAAGAAATCCCCAAAAGACGCTGGAAATGGATAGGTCACACACTCCGTAAGCCTACATCAAACATCACCAGGCAAGCTTTATCCTGGAACCTGCAAGGAAAAAGGAAAAAAAGGAAGGCCAATGAACACCTGGCGCCGAGACCTCGAGGCAGACACCAAAAGAACGGGCTACACCTGGAACCAGCTGGAAAGAAAGGCCAAGGATAGAGATGAGTGGAGAAGCCTTGTTGACGGCCTATTCCCCAAGAGGGGTAAAAGGCCTAAGTAAGTAAGTAAGTAAGTAAGTAAGTCAACCAAGCTACCGTGCTTCTTATCTGATCCAGGCATCCATTGGTTTCTATTAATTTCCGAACAATGTGTTAATCTATTAGCAAACTCTTGAAATGTGCTTAAGATGTGTAACCTTTCACACTGAACATAAAGTATTGGGGTGCATGAGCACCTGAAGAGAAAACACACAGGCTCTATTCTGGACGATGGACTGCCAGAGAAGGCAAAACCACCGTAAGTGTTGTCTATTCATTAGTAGGGAGAGCTTTTAAATGTATGTTGTCATTGTAGCTGCTAAATGCAATCATAAAGCCATAGCGATCGCTGCTACCACTGCTCACCCGCCGAATTTTGCTGGGTGACCGTCACTTTTTTTGCCCCTAACTTTTGGCGGAGCTCTGAGCGAGACTAGGCGCCATCTATCTGCATGTACTGCTCACATTGCATTGACACAGAGCCAGTTGAAGATGAGCAACGTTTCCCTTTGAGAGGCTAGAATCTTGGCTTATTCTAGGTTGATTGACAGTGCCAGTGTGTGTGTGTGTTTGTGTGTTTGTGCAAGTTGGGCTTGTTGTGACATGCAACATATCTAATTATTTTATTTCAGACATTATTTTACAATCATACAATTGTAATTTCTTTGTGTAGGAAATGCCATAAAACAATAGATTGCATTTGAATAAATGTGTGATCAATATAATTAAAGCTATAAGTTTTAATGGAACAGGCGATATTGCTATGCCTTCATTATTACATATTAAATCATGATGATGTTTCTCCTCTCTTTCTTGGTTTCTCTCAGTAAAAGGCAAAGCCACATGAAAACAATCCTAAGAGACACAAGGCCTCTGCCAATCGTAGAAGATGAGGGTTTCTGTTCTGTGGTTAAAACATTCCAACCAGGCTACATTCTCCCTAAAAGAACATGCTTCACCAACATGATGGAGAAGAAATATGAAGACGAATTCCATAAAGTCAAACTTGTCCTCTCCTCATCCTGGTCCACGGTCTGTTTAAAATCAGATGCATGGACAAGTGTTGCCACAGAAGAATACTTTGGCATAACTGGCTTTTTATTAACGATGACTGGACGCTCATAAGCTATGGTTTCACTGCTATGCTGCTTGAAGAGTGACACACTGCAATTAATATTGCATCCTGGATTGAAACAGCAAGAAGTGAGAAGTTTGGGAAGTAAAATCAAAGCTATGGTGCATGAAAATTCAGCTAACGTAGTAGCAGCCCTATACGTTGTTGGAAAAGAGGCATGGGATATCTTCAATCCGCTGTGGTGGCCACACATTACAACTTGTGGTAAATGATGTACTGAATAATCCACAAATTACCAAAGCAATTAGAGCGGCAAGGTGCTTGGTGTTTTTTTTTCTGTGGAGAGAATTCCTTCATTTGTTAACACGAGGCTTTTATTCTGAAATATTTGCAGGACAGTATTGTAGAACATGCAGTGACTTGCACGGCTTCATGACTGAATAAAGTACGGGGATTTAATTGTGGATTATTACTATTATTTACAAATTACCACACATTTCTTAACATTTCTCTGTCTAACATAAATATAAATTACATTTATAATGAATTAAATGACCATAATGAAAAGCAAACTCTATGTAGAAAGAAAGGGCTGGCAGCAGCAGCAGCAGCAGAAACACTGCCGGCGTGGACAACACATGCGTGGGACACGCAGCGGTTCAGCGAGGTAACCGCCACGCACTTCTGACGTTCCCTGTGTGGCCAGGGAGTAAGATGGACTAGCTTACGACATGATCAGCTGCCTGCTAGAGCAGAGGTGGTCTATTACATTAAGTCTGTCGCACCCACAAGTTACACAGAGAGCAAAGGATTTCCTTTACCTCAAACCTGAACAGTACACCCTGCTGGAGGAGCTAAGACAAGCTCTCAAGCCATTTGAGCGTGCTACTGTTCATCTCAGTGAGGAGTCATATGTGACCCTTTGTTCTCTACCTACACTCATTAGAGGACTGATGAAGTCCACACAAAATACAGCCTTTGACAACATCCATGTGCACGCATTTCAGGCTGTGGCAGGAGAGGAATTCACAATAAGTTGGGGGGTTGAGATGGCCTACAAAGATGCTCCTCCAAACATCAGTGTAATTGCAGCTGCCTTGGATCCCAGGTTTTGCTTCTAGTGCAAGCCCTTGCACTAGAAGCAAAGAGGAGAGTGACAGAGAATACAACAGAGGCCCAAACATCGGCAGGTGTTACAGAGGAGAGGTCTGTGTCTATATGCTTGACGTACTGCTTGGGTCGGACTCAGAAGAAACATCCAGCCAGAATGACAGTGGGGACGAGGCAAATGTCATCAGTCATTCAGCGAGAGAAGAGATCCTCAAGTATTTTGGGGAACAGCCTGAAAGCAAATGAGGCAAGGTTTTCCTCTTTGGCTGTTCAGTCTAATTTTTCCTGCCACATCAACACCTTCCGAGCGTCTCTTCTCCGCAGCGGGAAACATAGTTTCCAAGAAATGAGCCAGGAGCCAATGTTGACATTCTTACATTACAATACACAAGTCTAACACGTCACATTCGATTCCAATATTTGAGTTAGTCTTTAAGTTGGACACCATCTTACATTCTAAACTTGTTGCACTTTGTTTGGGCAGAACTTACTGTTTCACTTTGTAATGGGCTTTAACAAACTTTGAACTTTTTTTTCAATTTCTTTCTTAAATAATAAGCCCTCTTTATTTATTTTTGCCAGTTTAAACTTACAGTTGAGATTTGCACTTTAATATGTGAATGTTTGTTTATATTTGGTTTGTGCTGCATTATACAGTGATATACAGTTTGTCGAAATACTGTTTTCAGTAACTGCCTCATTAAAAGAAGTATAAAGGATAGGGATGTAACATTACGTTTCTACGATATGATACGTATCACTTTCCATGGTTCCAATACGATTCAAGGACGATATTTGGCTCATCTAGAGTGATACGATCCAATGACTTCAAATCAATACATTACATTTTTTTTGCCAAAAATTCAATCAATGTATATATATATAGCTCGTCTGGCTCTTCCCTGTCATTAGCCATGCTTTGTTTTGTTGTCGTCTTTCTGAGATTGGCGCTGTCATTCAATGTCCAATATATTGTACATAAAAAAACATATGCATGGTAAATTCCAGTGTTCGAATTCCACTGTAGCAGTACTGTAAAACACACACAATTCAAATGATTATGATTATTTAAATATTTGCTTTGATTTAAAAAAAAAAAAAATGCTTCTAATAGCTGGTGTGGGAGGTTAAACAGCTTAAGGAAAATGTCTCCTTCAAATAACTGGATTACATGGTTACATTTGAACACATCATGATAACATTGTAATTCACCTTCAGCCAATAGTCATTTTTACTGAGCAGAGCATGAATGCCTCATAATGTATGTATATATATTTGTGGTGGTGAAAAAATTGTGGTGAAAAATATTACTTCTCATCATGCATATACATACTACATCCTGTTTACACTCAGCTTATCCATTTGAAATACTGTCTTCCACTAATATATATTTTCCCTACTGTAATTGTTGTGCATATGACAAATAGAGAAACTTGAACTTGAAGGATGCATTTACAGGACTGATAGAAGCACAGGTAATATGAAAACCAAGTGTTTGCAAAGAGGATACACATCGAAATGTGCATCGGATGGCTGTGTAAATATTAGCACTGTAGCTACAAAGGTATAGGAGATGTCTCAATCAATTTAGCAAATGTGGCAGCAGCTTATCTACAATTCTAATGAACTGCATTGTTAACATCGGTACAACACATGCCAAAACATCCTCGCCAAGACAAGCTGTTCTAACAACACATTGCTCAATCTTTCTAGTGCTGACAACTAGAATTCATCTACGAATCAAGCTGTCTCTGCATATTTACACTGCCACTATGAGTTCTGTCACGGTTCCATACAACAACATGTCAAACAGCAGATGCAACTTGATAAGACCAAACGGAAACATGCAATATATCCAACCTACAGATGTGAGCATAAAATGAGCAAATGACTGATGAAAAAATCTACCAATATACTTGTTATTTCCCCAAAACAATTGGCCGATAGAGGTGGAATTGTAAAACCAAGAGTAAGAATGAGAATGATAGACTAATGGAACTGGAGAGAGACATTGAAACATTGAGGTTTGAAGAAGACAGAACATGAAGGCAAAACTATAGAAAGAGAGAACTGAAAGAAGAAAGATAATTATATTGGAAAATACTGAAATACAAAATAGAGAATAAAAGAAAGATTTGGAAGATAGAAAAACAGACAGATGGAAAGGAAAGAAAAAAAAGGAGAGAAACAACAGAGAGGAGAGAGATTTGGTTCATAGTCGTCACAGTCGCAGATCCCTCACTGGTCTTGCCATCTTGTAATTCAGACTCCTCTGTTCCTCTCCTCCTCTGACTCTCCTTATGGGTGACAGTCGGGTGTCTCTATTTGGTGCCAATTACAGATTGTTCGGCGTTGGCATGGCGCTGAGACTCAAGGCTGTGGAGTCTCCGGCCCCCACAGCTCCCAATTTACCCATCAAACACTCCCATCCACAATTCGACCACTTAGGAAAGTTACACTGCTCCTTAATAACTCCCTCACTGGTCGTTATTGCTGGAGGGACTAAAGTGAAAGAACAACCTTTTGTTGGAGAGGGAAGCATGAATGAAAATTAACAATGATACTATTCAAATTCAGGCTGCTATGAAGAGATTTTTTTATTATTATTCCCTAAGTGCTCCAGACTAATTTTGAAAGGATTTCTCTTAAACTTTACAAAGGTGGACAAAATGAATCCCTGATGGAAAAGGGACTTTGAAGTGACTCAATCGCAAGCACTGCTACAATGGTGGATTAGAAGAGGTTGGATGACAATTAGCGGCCGTTGTAAGCAATGGAAGAAAGCTGGCAAAAAGCAGTTTGATGTGAGATGTTTCAAAGCCACATGAGGTGACTATGTGTTCCAGGGAGGCAGAATTACATGTGCCCTAATTGATGCGTTGAGCACTGATTTAAAATCCAAAGAACATTTGCAAAATCAAGACAGCACATGCAAAGTTAGACGAACTGCATCTTCAAAGAAATTCTGAATTTATTGATGATTTATTGAAAACCAAATTCTTTCTTTCTAAAAAAAAGGGTCAATATGTGTTTTTTTCCCATGAGATGTTATGGTCTCAGTAGCTTATTTCACTTCTTACACTCCCCCTGAAATGCAGGTCATGTGACATGCTGGGGCCCAAAATGACTTTTTCCCCTAGACCACTGGAACAAACACATTTTAGTAATATTAATAGAAATTGCTATTTGTGCCATCACAAGTTGAGCCATTGGATAAAATAAACATTAAAAATGTTTGACGACCTATTAGTACAGTATCAGTACATTTATTTGAATGCCATTCATTTGTACGGAAAAGTTGGCAGCTCAGCCAGAGAAGGACTACACTGCCCACCGCTCTGTGGGCCCAACAATCCAGAAGCCAGAAGAAGCAGTTCAAACTATTTTTAGGCACCCAAGTGGATGGCAATGTTGGTTGGTCAGTCCGTCTGTCGGTCCGATTGAAATTTCTCAACAACTATTGGATCGATTTTTATGAAATTTGGTACAGACATCCGTGTTCCCCTCGTGATGAAATGTTAAAACTTTGGTGAACCCCTGACTTTTCATCTAGCGCCATCATCAAGTCATAATTTTTCCGTTTGTCCAATACTTTAGTTTACGACCAATTAATGGCAAAACTAATGACATTCCCATCAGCCTCAGGTGTACTTAGTGTTTAGTGCTAATTACCAGTAACATGCCAAGCTAAGATGATGAACATTGTAAACATTACCTGCTAAACATCAACATGTTACCATCGTCATGTGAGAATATTGGAACTTTAACTTTAGTGTTTAGCTCTGGTACAGCTTCACAGAGCTGTTAGCAGACTCTTGGTCTTGTGTTGTGTTCAGTGTTTATGATTCTTTGAACTTATTACAAGCAAATAGACCAGTGTATCAGCAACCCGGTAGTGACCCTTTATCAAAACTGGTCCAATGAGGAAGATCCAGAGTTTTCTACATATTTTGTTGATCAATGACTTAACCTCTTGAGCCTGTTGACTCCTTCACACCTTTCACAGAAAGTCACAGACGATGACACATTAAATTCAACCATATACTGATCTTTAAAAGTAATGTTCTCATGGGCAAAGCTGATACCTAACATAACCGACAGGAAATGGACATTATACAGACCTCAAGTTGTATTGGCTTGAGGTAGGACCTTGCGATAAACAGTTGCACTTTGGTGTCACTGGAAAAGACTATTAGTTTTTCTACTACAATGTTAAAAATGTAAAAGTTCTTCATTGATTCAATTCAGTTGTGCTGTTGAAGTTTTGATGGCTCAAATCCACCTTGCCACCTTTCTGCTTCTGTAACAGACTGAAAACCACAACCTACTCCCTTTATACACTCGCTCACACAGAAAGGAAACCCAAACATACACAGAACTGTCAGTCCTGTTTTCAAAAACTGGTGCCATTCTAGTTTATTGTATTTCGTATCCACTTAATATCTGTGTTATTGGATTTTTATCCACAACATCCGTTTTATGTTTTGCATTTTGCAGCTTTATTAGTTTAGTGATCCTGCTATTATATTACCGTCCTTTTTCCTCCCACCCTTTGCTCCTTTTTATCATTTATTCATTCTCATTTTTGTATCCATTGAGAACAGCTTTTGAACGCTTAGGAACACGTGCGCGCCGCGACGGCGTCACACTCGCGTCTACATTGACAACAATGGCTTTGAGTGGGCAATAGACGCGGCATATGTACGGCCCCTAAGACTAATACATTTTTTGAATGTCTTACAATTTGAATGTATTATGTGCGCATTTTAAATGTTATAAGAAAACAACAAATATTGTTGTAAAATGCTTTAACATGCCAAAAGATATGCTAAGGTTCAGCACTTTATGTTGCCATTCTGTGATTGCAGATTGGCCACAGGCAAGATATTTGTTGCTCCCACATATAGTATGAAGTATGTGTTAATGATTGTGGTTCACAGTTGAAGCTATTTCATTTCCATTCTTGGTTTGGGTCTATACATGATAATAGTGCTACTGGGCTTTGATGATGTCAGATTCAAGGATCATTAAAACATATTTTTGACATTTAAGTATAGACTATAAACTAGAGGTGAGCCTTTTTTGCACTCCCAGCCTCTGAACTTTGGTTCAACCAAACTACAGAGCTCAGGTTGCCTGTACAATAGTATGATCTTTCATTGTTTTGTTTCTTGCTGTTTTTCTATGTATTATCTTGCTTTCAGTTCAAACACATAGGATGCAACCTAAATATATAGTATATATAGTACATATTGTCAATACAACAAAAAGATCACATAACTAAGTCACTAACTAACTAAGAAATGTACATCATTCCATCCAGCAATTTGCTGGCACTGTCCATGTGGCTAGCATTTATTAATTGTTCCAACACATTCATTAATGGTTACACAACAATTTGCATACAGTATACTACAACAACCTACAGAAAGATTATGAGACTATGGATTATTTCAAAACTTCAGAAAACTTTTACAGACTACTGTAAGAGCCACTCACTAATGAATAATAAAAAAAGCCACTTGGACTTTATTCAGTGCTGGGTGAGTAAATGACAAAAAAGCCTTACAAAGGTTGAAAGAAGCGTGTAAAGAGGAGAGGAGAAGGAGAGAAGTATTGAACTACCATCGCCAAGGACATGGGAGGGTGTATCGGTGCGATACCCAGCATGACGTCTGCTTGTGAAGAAATTGGTTGAAGGATGCAACAACATTAATAAATGATGCTGCACACACACAAACGTACACTCACATGCACACACAAAAAAAAAAAAAATGCACCATAGCTTGGCATAGAGTTTGGAAAACAGCGGGAACCCTTCCTTGATAACACACACAGTGACTAAAGTATAAAACCTTTTTCTGGATCAAGTAACCTTTGGTTTTCATGGCCAGATCCTAGCATGCTTCATACCTCGACTAATATTAAGACTAACAATCCTACATTAGCCTTTGGTTGTTTGGGCGAAGCAATCAGACAAGAGAAAATAATAGAAGGAAATACTAGATTATGGATGCTAACACCATCTCTCTTCTGTGTTCCTTTCTTGCAGCTCATGGTGTGCGACTCACACACACACAGACACGCGCACATGCTCGTACACGTGCACACACCAGTACGACTCCCCTTGAGGGTCACACTACGGGGGGTTTGTCCCAATTAGCACAGAGTCAAGGTGTGGAGGAGACATACTGAGCTAGCAGGTTATGGTAACTGGGAACACACTGGGCCAGTATGCTGGCTAACTGCTAACTAGCCTACTTCACAGGCACAGCATGCCTTTTATAAAAAAAGACACTTTCATCCACAGGCCCTTTACAGCACAGGCTGCAGCATTAACACAACTTCTGAAACCTCTTTATGCCAAGGACCCTAAATAGACGAGCCAAGGATGCCAAAATACATAAACAGCCAAGGTGATGTGCTAGCGGTCCCCCAGATCAGCACTTGCTGATGTTTAGTCTTGCAATCTTGCGATGGCAACTATCAGTCCAACATCCTCCTGCTATATTTTCAACTTAATGGTTTTCAGTTGTTGTTCATGCTTGCATTATATGCTCAATATGTGCAAGCATCACTAAGTGGGACCTGGGCCCTTTTAAAACACAAACTATTTGACGTAGTGAAATGCTGCTGCCTCAGAGCAAGACACGAGAGGTGATTATGACATGTTTTACGTCCTCTTTGAGCAAGGAGGAGAGGTTCTGATGAAGCTGATGAAAAAGAATACAAATTTAAATGGGGAGAAGCACACATTCAAGTATTCTTTGAGAATGTGTTTTGGCATGGCGTAGAGCATTTAGACCGCGTGACGAGAAAATTCTTCAGTGATAGTTCCACTTCAGTGTGATGGAGTGCAACAAGGAAGTATTCACATTGTTAACATAAGTAAAACTGTAAAAATTCTCCATTAAAAGTAAAAGTCATGCATTCAAAATGTTACAACATCAAAAGTAGAATTTATTTAATTATAGTAGAGTATACTATTTGTATATGATTGGATCATTAACATGAATATTTTTATGTGTAAACAGCATAATAATGTTGTAGATGGTCAGGATTAGTAATGTGTCTGTCGCAAACAAGCCGGCACAGCTCTTTTAAGTGAACGATGGGAGCCGGCTCCTGTCCGAGAGCTGTTTTTTTTTTTTTTTTTTAACTAATTGGTCAATTGGTCAAGGCAGAATGATAGCACGATCTTCTCCGCGCCACAGGCACTCCATGCACTGACTGTGACTGAATGTTGTGTTAATCACGTCCGTGAGACCAATCAGGTGATGACAGACCATCAAGCAGTGAGAGGCGGAGGTGTGCAGCGCGCTGACGGTCTACAGGTACAGAGCAGGAGGGAGAGGAGGAGAGAAAGAGAGAGAGGAGTGTAGTGCACAAATAGCAGACAAGATGAGTGACAGTCGGAAACAAAGCAGCATGTAAAATTATGATATTCTGGAAATTCTAAGGTTTAGTATACTTATATTGAATAATTTAAGTGATATATGTGAACACATATTAATCATAGGTCAAAACAGTGCTAAATTAGGCTGAATTATAAAAGGCAGAAGTGGTAAAATGAAGAGCCGGTTGGGGAGCCGGTTGGGGAGCCGGTTGGGAGCCGGTTGGGAGCCGGTTGGTAGCTGAAAGAGCCGGCTCTTCTTGGTGAGCTGAGCCAAATGATCTGGCTCACTCAAAAGAGACGGAATTCCCATCACTAGTCAGATGGAGCTAGTTTCAACTACTGTATACTGTCTGCTGTTATTGTTACACATCATATTTGGTTAGATGGACATTTATTTGGGATAAAAGTTTATTCTCTAAAGTAACTAATAACTAAAGCTGTCAAGCAAATGCCGTTGAGTTAAAACATGCAATATTTGTAATGCTGAAGGAAAATCCAAGTACCTCAAAAAAATGTCAGTACAAAACAAAAATGTTATTAGTTATGTTCCACAACTGAGGTTGTACAGGTATGTCACTTCTGCACTGTGCATCATCTTGACTAAGGTTAATTAAATATCACCCAAGTGATATTGAGAGTTTGGTGATGTTTGTCTAACTGCTGGCCTTGCACCAGCGTAAAGATACAGTCCTTAAAGTTCCAATTAAAACCAACTGCAATACAGTTAATTCAGATTTATTTACAAACAGATATTGATGAAAGACGCTGCAAATGCATTTAGACCCCTTTGGTTAATCCATCCACTGAAACAGAAATACTAGAATACAATAAATTAATCAATTAAATTATAAAAATAGGGTAAAAAATGCAAAACAAAGGAATCCAGAAAGGATTTTTAAAAGTGAAACGAGATACGAGATATAAAACAGAGAGGCAAAACCAGCATTAACACCCAAAACAAGCCATTTACCTCATGACATAATAAAGCCAAACAATTTAGATGTAAAAAAAAAAAAAAGATCAAATGGTTGCTTATATTAGTAAAAGGGTTTATCTGGAACATGTACAAAAACACAAACCTAAATAGGGTGTGGGAGGGTTGTGAAAAGAGAACATTTAAATCTGTCTGTCGATTCAGCAGGGAGTCTGGAGTCATTCCTGCCTATTAGACACGTTGACAAACATCCAGTCACGCCTTTCTCTACAAAGCAAATGAAGAATTATAATTGCCAGTATAGTGCATTCAGTATATATACTGTGTGTATATATATAAATAGCAATGTATCTCTGCCTGTGGGTATGTCCTGCACATATTTTTCAATATTAATACATTTTGAATAAACATGCACCAGCACTCTGCAGCAGCGGGGGCGGGGCTTCAGGGTTCTGCAGACTTAATCCAGTATGTGGTCTGCAGCGGGCCTTTACGGGCCGCAGCTCATTGACTGCAGTTCACTTTTGTTGCTGGATCCTGGATATAACCTGCTAACACTACACATGGAGGCTGGATAACGTTACATCCAAACCCTTCTTCACTCTCCTGGAGTCAACGAGCACGAGCGGATAGCTTACTACAGGAACGGCGCCATTCTGCCATTGCAACTCAAATTGTGTACGTTTTTGCCATATTAATTTATAAAATGAATAATGTTGCCGCTGGCAAAATAACTCCACTAAACTGGCCGCCTGTGCATGTTGGTACATGGTAAATGGACTTGCATTTATATAGCGCTTTTCTAGTCTTCCGACCACTCAAAGCGCTTTACACTACATGTCAGCATTCACCCATTCACACACACATTCATACACTGATGGCAGAGGCTGCTAAGGTGCCAACTTTGCCCATCAGGATCTAATCAAACACATCGACATGTGACCCGGAGCAGCCGGGGATCGAACCATCGACCTTCCGATTGGTGGACAACCTGCTCTACCCTCTGAGCCACAGTGCCTGCACGTCCCTCTGCCATATGTAACATACTGCATACTGCATACTACATACTACATACTACATACTACATACTCAGTCAGCATGTATTGCATAGTAGGGGTGGGGAAAAAAAATGATTCAACTACTGTATGTATCGCAATTTCTTTGCAAGCCAGGCTTGAACCTGCGACCCTCTTGCTGTGAGGTGGCAATGTAATGCAAAATGCAATGCAAAAAATGTTCTTGGGCTCAAAAGAAATATTTAATCTCAACAACGCATTTCTGAAAAGCACAAAACACTTCATATCTCAGCTCTGTACGTCCTTCCAAAACTTGTGGGGGAACAATTCTCAAACTCACTGAATGTGAATTTCAATAAATGCTAAATCTCTCTCTCTCTATCTCTCTTGTCATTTTACGGCTACAAAAATTATCATGACAGAAATTTGCACAAACAAGCAAACTAGGAGGGCTACAAGTTGCCTGGTTTTAACAAGCACTCTTCATAATGTGCAACTGACAGAAACTATCTGTGTGTGTGTGTGTGTGTGTGTGTGTGTGTGCGTGTTCATTATATTTGCTGGGATTGTCATCATTTATTGATACTGCTTCTGTTTAAAATGCAGCATCACAGCGGTAGGTGGCACAATACTGTCATAAACACACACACACACACAAGTACATACTGTATACATCTTTCCAGAGTTGGCTTAAAGGAAATCAGCAAGAGGCCATGCTTTCAGCCTCACTGTTCCTCTCTCTGTCCTCTTTCTCTCTAATCTCGCTTTTTCACTCTTTTCTGTCATATTCTCTTTCCCTTATCTCTATCCCTTCATCCCTCTGTTTGTTTCTTATGCTGTCCTCCTCTTCCTCATTCAACATCAAAGCTCAAACTCAAATTATTTACAATGTTGTATAATTGTATGAAAATTGAGATCTGTTCTTTCAGTGGCTTCCATGGAGCTCCTTAAGAAACCAAACAAAACAAGAGTACAGCAGGAACTCTGATTAGTTCCTGAAAGAACCTATTGAATCTAACAATAGCTCTGTCAGTATCCTCCTGGAAGCAGGTTCTGATATGAAGCCTGAAATAGTTATTGAGCTTTCTTTTGCATCATTAAGGACTTGTGGTGCTTCCATTGCCAATATGGGGTAACAGAAATAAGACCACTGTTTATTGAGGATCATCTATTCCCTTTCCCACTGGACAAAAAACCCACTAACTGAATGAATCAAGCCTGCTCCTCACCGCTGCCTGCTGCTCTGTTGCCGGTCTGTGAACGTCACTGGCAGGCTCTCGAGTCTGTAGGCTATTGTGGAGCTTTTCAACTCCAAAAAGGCAGATAATCACAGGTTCCCATTCATTTTATAATGGACATTTGTGTTTTGATATTTAAACAAACCATCCGTTCCAGCCAGCTCATAGCGGTCTCTGAGAGCGACTGCCCGGCTGGTGATGTAAGCGCTAGCTCGCTGTCACGGCAGTTTGTGGAGCTTCTAAACTCCGAAAAAGTTGGAGCAAATGTTCGCCATCGAAGACCTGCAAATATTCAAAATCTACACTGTTGATTTCTCAATTCAAAAATTATCAGAAGTGAATTTAGTGATGAAATAGCTACGAAAAATGTAAAAAAAACAAAAACGTGCCTTTTCTGGCTGCTGTTGTTGTGACCATAGCCTGTGCCATTCCAGCGCTTTGCATTATGGGATTCAATAGGCGAGGCAGACTGGTCCAATGCATACTGGAGATTTTTTTCAAATCAGTACGTTATCTGGGTTTCTCTGGCATACTGGAGATTTTGCTTTAGTTCGCATACTGCATACTACATGCTACAATTTGGCCAAATCACATAATCATAGAATATGTTACAGACATGAAACTAAATAAAGATTTATTTTTAAATCAACACTTCCTGCTTCTGTTTAAAAATTAAAGCCCTCAAGTGTTTTTTTTCTGTGGACAGAATGCCTTCATTTGTCAACACCAGGCTTTTATTGTAAATCAAAAGTGTTATCTAGTTGGGTAGCATCAGCGTAATCTTAGTATAGCCTGTTCTTGTTTCGCAAAGCCATCATGCTCTGTTTTCCGGTCAGTACAGAAGCCTCAGTATCTGTGCTGATATAAGTCCTGACATGAAGAACTTGCAGTTTCATTCCAGAACAATCGAATCACTCCCAAAACCATCAGTCACAGCCTTGTTTGAAGTCATTAGATTACCAATTTACAGTATAAGCCATTAATTACTGTATAACGATTCTAGTGATGGAGAAGATGACCTATCTAGCAGCTGTTGTGTCCATATTACAGAGACAATGGAATGTTGACCATCCCTCCTAGTGTATATCCAGATAGCCATCATGGTGCATTGCCTGTTTTTACATTACACTCTCTCCAGGTAAGCCTGTGATTTGTACTGTAATCCTCTACTTGGCATGGCAGGCAGACAGGCTACCTGCCTCTGTGCCTTTGTATGTGTGTGTGTGTGTGTGTGTGTGTGTGTGTGTGGTGGACTTTTTTTTGTCTCTGGTAGCATGTGTGGGTTGTGTCAATGTGCCATCATGCATGTGTGCACACAAGGAGGACCCTCTGTGTGATGATGATGATGATGCTGTGTGTGTGCATGTATATAGACATGCTAGGCTGCATTTCATCTCTGGGCTTAGGGTTCATCTTGGAATGGCAGAGACCCAGGTGTTATTTAGAATTAAGGCGGACTAACACACACACACACACAATAGTAAACACAGATTACATGATATCATATCGTACGATATTCTGTCTGCATGAAGACAAACAAACACTCATACACACACATTCTCTCTTTTTCTCTCTCTCTGTCTTTCCAATGTTCTAAATAATTTGATGTACATTGCGTTATAATTAGTTTTACTCTGGTTGGTGTTTGGAGAGCAGTGTTGTTGTGAGGATGGTCAGATTGTGTCTGAGAGGGGGCAGTTAGCCTCAGCACCAACTGACATAGGGGACTCTTTTGTGGGCTCGAGCTCTTGGGTTTTGGAGGGCTTTGGGGTGGAGGGTGTCTCGGAGGCTGGATTTAAGGTTGAGTGCTCTCTTTTGAATGTTGACTATCACTGGGTATCTGCCTCAGTCTGCTCTACATGCATTTGTTGGTGTGTTTTTCATGTACGAGTAAAATGTACCTGCAGAATTCTGCATGTAAAGATTCTGTTGGATGTTTGTCCAAAGGGTATAGATATGATGACTGAGTGGACCTCATACTTCACTACCATACAGCGTAATGGGCTGGATGAAACTGCCAAATATTTGAAGCTAGATTTTAATTGGAATTTCTTTTAATTGCATTTAGAGATCTTGTGCCAGTTCCAGTGCATTCACTGCCATATTGAAACTTCCTGATGCGGTTATGGATATACTGAGGTAGGTATTACTCATACTATGTTCAATGATATGGTTATTTATGGTAAAGTGACATTGGTTTTCTCCATATTTACTGCCAGTGCCCAGTTCTGACAGAATGGTCCTACTATGTCCAGCTGATGTTGTGGTCCTTGTTCAGTAGGAGACAGTAGAACAAGCTCATCAGCCTAAAACAGAAACTTCACTTCTCCGTCTAGGAGGGAGAGGCCAGGACCAGCACATTGAACCAACTGAGCAGCAAGTTCATTTATTCATTTGTTCAATAAATAAAGTCAGACTTAAATTGCCGCTCTGGGGTAAAGAATTCAGTTTGTTTGTCTCCAATTTTAACAGCATGCTTATTTTCTAAATACATTGATTTAACCAGATCATACATTTTGACTGTCTGTAATAGAGACATTCATGCCAAATAGAGTCAAAGCTTTCTTGAAGTCAATGAAACAAGAGGGTATCTTACCATCCTCTGTTTGGTGTACTGGTTAGTCAATTAAAGTGTGAAGGGTATATACATGGTCGGTGGTGCAGTGTTTTGGCAGGAAGTCAATTCGATTTTTACTCGAGATGGGGTGATCATCAAGGCAATCTAGTATTCTTTTATTTACAATAGTACAGAATAAAAAACCTAGACAACTACTGTCACAGATGCCACTGTAGTTACTAGGGTCTGATTTGTCCCCACTCTTATGAATGGGGAAAATTAATCTTTTGCACCAAATGTCAGGAAAACATCCTGACTGCAATACAATATTGAACAACTTTAACGGCCTGGCCAGACTGCCCGCGTGAGGCAGCTTGTGTGCGTTGCAGAACCTCTTGCTTTTTATTTCAGTGCCCATGTTAACAGGTTAGAGCAACCACTAAGCCACGAGCCGCGTGCGGTTCACAGCAACAACAGACTGTAAAAATGATCTTTTGACAGTATATTGACATCATACCAGCAACATTACTACAGTTTCAATATCTACATCTGTAGAATATGTCACAGACATGGAAAATATATTTTTAAATCAACGCTTCCTTCAGTTTCAAAATGAATACTCTGTAGCTTTTTTTCTGTCACAGAATTCCTTCATTTGTTAACACAAGGCTTTTGTTCTGAAGTATTTACAGGACAGTGTTGTAGAAAATGCAGTGACTTGAAGGGCTCCATGAATGAATAAAGTATGGGGTTTTAATTGTGGATTATGACTGTTATTTTCAAATGAGCGCACGCTTCTTAGCCTTTTTCTGTCTAAAATAAATATAAATGACATTTATAATGAAGTGAAATGGCCATTATGAAAGGCAAACTCTATGTAGAAAGAAAGGGCTGGCAGCAGCAGCAGCCCATCAGAAACACTGCCAGTGTGGACAACCCACATGTGAGGCTTGCAGCAGTTCAGCGAGGTAGCTGCCATGCGCTGCTGACGTTCCCAGTCTGGCATCGGATTTGAGCATTTTGTTTTTTATGTTGTCTGGGCCACAAGCTTTCGTTGGCCGGAGAGGTTATGCCTGTGTGTTCAATTCTTCCCAAGTAATCGGGAAATCTAGGTTGTTTTGGTTGTCTTTAATAGTCTCTTCTAATGTTTGGAGTTTTTCTCTTATAATACATTGATCTGAATTAATTAGATTTATTGGTATGCCTTTTGTACAGATTTTCAAAATGTGCTCCCAAGATGTCACCATTTTGGATATGACCTACAGCATATCTTAAAAACTAATTGTTGAATTGTCATGGAATTTCCATTTTCATTCAAGGTCCCTAGGATGACACCTATTTTTTTTAACACCCTGTAGCCTTTTCTTTCTCTATCAGACCAGATTATCTGCTTGTACAGAGAAAATATCGTCATTCACAGTCTGTCAGGGGTTGCACTCCCTAATCAAAGATACTTTGCTTTCCTACAGATGTCCGCTCAGTGCTAAATGACAAAAGCACTCATAGTCGAACCGACATCCCATCCATGCAATTGGCTGAAATGAATCATCTGGGGCGAGACTGTTCACTTTTCACGGCGCCCTTGACAAGAGGCTCTTTAATGATGTCTGCACACACACACACACACACACACACACACACACACACAGAGTCTTGTTTCAGGATCTACACTGGAGTGCCAAGCGGTAATCAGCTCTTACCCTTGGAGGTTTTCTTTTTTTTTCTTTTTGGGGGGTTGCCATGTTTCACAGAAAAAGTCCAACATGTAACAATCACAGAGAATTACAAGCTTGCGGTATCTTAGGGCTTTTATCTTACTGGGTTTAAACACTACAAGATGTTATGAGAGGCTACTCTGATGGTTATGGCATTAAAGTAATGATCTGACAAGTTTTGATTTAAACACCGACGAGAACTTTGACAAATAATCGGACATAAAGTAAAAGTACAGGTGAGCCTTGGGGAATACGGATGCGAATCGTTGGGACTTCACTCAATTTCAATTTAGATTTTGGGTGTCATGATGCAAAGCGTGTCTTAAAGTGGTCAGCTGTGGCTCAGGGTGGCTGATCCATTTATCGCGAGGTTGCCTTTTCGATCCGTATGTCGAAGTGTCCTTGAGCAAAATACTTTTGGTGTCTTGCTCAAGACACTGGAAAACAATGAAAAAATAAAAACAAAAGCTTTAGTAGCCAACACTTTTTAGAATTGTATTAGACAC
The DNA here is from genome assembly GCF_015220745.1 of Sebastes umbrosus. Classification (NCBI taxonomy): domain Eukaryota; kingdom Metazoa; phylum Chordata; class Actinopteri; order Perciformes; family Sebastidae; genus Sebastes; species Sebastes umbrosus. Next base: position 35,663,702 of record NC_051271.1, read on the forward strand.
TGAACCTCAGGTTGCTCCTGATGGGCACGGCCAGCACCTTGTAAGGCAGTTCCACCACCATCGGTATGAGTGTGTGAGTGTGAATGGGTATATAGGGTGAGGCAAATTGTAAAGCGCATTCTCAGGTGAGGTTGAAAAGTGCTATATAAATGCAGTCCATTTACCATTTAAAAAATCAATTCAAATATAGGGACCAAATGGGATATATGATCCAAGTCTTGGTCTGAGTCTGCCCTGTGGGACTGGAGGCACCCACATCAGATTCCCAATCCACCTCAACTGGCTTCTTTCAATGCATATGGGCAACAATCCTACCCAGAGACCCTCTTAGATGTCTGAGCTTCTCACTCTATCTCTAAGGGTGAGCCTAGCTCCACTGCAAAAGAAAATGATGTTGGTCACGATGCCAAAGCTCATGACCATAGGTGTGGGTTGGAACATAGTTAATAAATTGAGAGATTTGCCTTCAAGCTCAGCTCCTGCTCCACCATGACGCTCTGGTAGAAGATTGGTAGACCTCACGTTCCATCTTACCCTCACTTGACAAAAAGACCCAGAGATACTCCTTGAATTGGGGTAACTCACTCCCAAACAGTCCAACATTTTCCAGCAAAGGCCTAAAGAACTAATTAATAACAGTAGGGACAACTGCATTTAGCTACAACAAACTTATGACTGGAGTGCACCGTGCTGATCGCCACCACTGCCTGGAATGTCTATATTCTTTTGTGGAGGATGAAGTTGGTGTGTTCTGGAGTACTGTGTCATGCTGTACTATGTCAGCATCCCATGACAACCCTGATATCAGGGAAGCCTAACAGTTGGTTGATCACTCGTAACATTAATCTCTGGGTGATGCCATTAAATGTGAACCCTCATAGTCGTTGTGTTTCCAAAATGCTTCCCCGTTGTCTTGCTTGCATGTAATACTGTAAATCACCTTTGTCCCTGGGAGATTTTAAAATCCCAAATGTGCTCAGACGCTTGACTATTTCTGGAATCTGTGAATCGATTAAGAAATGCAGAGGGAATTGCGATTCTTATGTGAATCGGTCCCCCAAATCCCAACCCCTACCGGTTTTACGCTGCAAAACACCACAAAAGACTCAAAGGCTGAGGCAAAAAAAAGCTTTAGTACATGTTTTATAACTATATTATCTACATCTGATAACATTCACGGCTGACATTACAAACATGTATCAGCAGGTGTAAGTTTCTGATTTTTCAGACACAAATATCCACCTGTAATTTCCATTCTTTTTAAAATTGCCTGTAGACACCTTGTCTATCCCGAGCCCCATCATCCTATTTCTTGACAAATCCATATTTATTAGTAGTATGTTTTTGTTTGAGCTGCTTGCTGTTTGTTTGATTTGCCTGCTTATCCTTATTGAAAAGCTTATTGTCATTGAGTACATGGGGCTGCTTGTTAAAATGATTAATTTCAGATCTTTTGCTCACATATGGCACAAATCAGATGTGAAAATATGGGGGATGTCAACAAGGAGAAAAAACACAATATTTTTGAGATGTGTTTTGGTTCATATTCATGTCTGATAAGAATCACATATCAACCAATGTGTCTTCATTATCAAAAAAGAATGAACACCAGACAGCACTTTTTTTCCCCTTTAGTCATAAAAGGAGACAACATTGTCTCAACTGACGCTCCATCCACACACCCGGGTTCAACAGCTGTCTTTGCGAAGCCTGAACCCATTGCCAATGGTGATCCGATTGCACTCACACAGTAAGTTAAACTTTTTACTAAAGTCTATTAATGTGTGTATATTGTTGAATGTAATCAAAGTAAGGTGAAAACAAACATTCAAAAAAGACCAGATGTCAAGGCTCACAGTTTACAGACTATTTGTAGATTGCAGACACACTAAACGTTGATTGTATGTTGGGCTGAAACGATTCCTCGAGTAATTTGATTACTAAAAATTGCTTTGTTTATTCCCCCCCACCCCCAGTCCACAGCAGTGCGGCAGAGAGCAGAGACATACAGGGAGCACGATCCGTATTCACTAATTAATATCAATTTGAATTCAAACACATTATCACAGTTCCATCAGTTAAAGTTATATAATCTCATAGTTATCTTTACAAGAGTAGTCCATAAGATGTGTACGCTTTTAAAGCAATTATTTATTTGTTTGCATTTCAGAAAATGTTTTATTTAAAACCCAGAATGTAATATGGCACTTAAAAGCACTAAATTGGTTTAGTTTTTACAGATGATATTAGTATATGCAATTTAAGCAATTAAAATGTTGATTTTTCTAAAAGGAAACCAATTAGTTGTTCATTTTAAGAGACCTCTTTGTACATTTACTATTGCTCCTTAATAAAGCAAGTGATTTTTATCCGATTACTCAATTACTTGATGGAATAATCAGTACAATACTCGATTACTGAAATAGTCGATAGCTGCAGTCCTAATTGTATGGCTGCAAGAGTCTCTGGTTTGTGTAAGCATGATTCATTTCTCCAGACTAAATTGGGTAATTACAATTATTACGTGACCTATTCCTTAACTTTTGTCTCGACTGAGGAGAACCCATTTTTGTACATGATTTGAGTGTCAGTTTTGTCGCCTGACTGCAAATGAATCACACAGTTTCATAAATCTGTTCAATCCCACGTGCTGGTTGGTATTATGTTTTGTCATGCAGACATTCCCTCTCTACTGGTGTTGCCTGCTTGTTTCGTGCACCTTGTTACTGGCTGAGGTTGTGATAAATTACTTTTTCAAGCAGCTGATGAGATGAGGCATTCTGCAACAGTGCAGTGCTTTATTTTGTTACCCTTTCCGATGCCATATTGAACGTGCAGGTGATGAAAGCATTAGAAACAACCAGTTAACATTCAGGAGCAGTTGACCAAATGCCCCATCAGCTCTGAATGCAATCTGAGCACCCAGTGCAAATATTATCAGCAGGAAGGCTGTCTAAGAGTCCCAATGAGAAGCTTGCCTTGGCTCTGTTTGGAGCCACTGCTTTGACAAATAACAGAGACACTTTTGCCTGCCATCACTCAAATAAGGCACTTCCCTGACAAGTGGATTGGACAATGCCTGCTTCAGCTTGATTGACGGTAATCCAATCACTCCTTGGTAATGTTGTCTGCAGCTTGTTTTATTTATTCATTTATTTATAATTGCTTGGTTTGATTGTTTTTTTTTTCCGGCGAGCAGTCAGTCAGTCTTTATTTTTTTCAGTACTTCAGATTGTTTTGAAATTTGCTTTGGACATTCACAGCCCTACAGTAAAAGAATAATTATTGTGAGTTTGGTGACTCCCCTGACCTTTGGTCTTCTTTTGCCAATTAATGATCTTTGCAAGCCCCCAGGAAGAGCTCCAGGCTTTGAAGCCAATTTGGTATAGTGGCCATACCGTGTAATTACAATGTCTGGGTCTGTCACGTGATGCCATTGGGCCCAAAAATACTTTTTCCCATGGACTTACATTGGAAAGAGACATTTTAAATAGCCCTTATTTGAACCAGCTGGGAGGTTGGGTTAAAGGAAACGTAGTGTGCTTGCTCTATGGGCCCATGGATGTGGAAGATCCAGGTCATTTTTTATACCTGGCTGTCTAACTTTTTTGGCTTATGCGCCAGTGAGCAACTTTCATATGAATGAACGGGGTCCTGTATATCCTGTACCAGTATATATTCTACAACACAATATGTTTAATTCAAATATTGTGTACTAAAGTGTCAAGATTTGGACCTGAATCCATCAGTAGCACTACTAAATACCCATATAGGAGTAACCTGTGTTACTACTGCACAAGTATTCTAGTCACACAGTGCTAGCAAAGCAGCGGGTGGTCATGGTGAGCTGTCAAGCTCCACAGATCGATACAAATTAACTGATCAACAACAGGGTGATTGAAGTATGTATTTATATTATGCCTTAAAACTTTATGTACATTATGTAGGACTTTGTTGCGGCTCTGAATTGTTGTAGGCTATGCGACTTTGGTGTGGGAGAAAGCTCACTTTGGTAACATTATGCCGACGGTTTTGAAGGGAAAATGTCTGGCAGCCTATCAGGGTAACTGCTCCTCGTCCCCCACGGTCACAACAACAAGCGTATGTAATTTGATCACAATTTGATTTGAATCATGCATATCTGCAATATTTACTTTTGGCGTTACATTTCCGACTTTTAAGGCTAACCACTAACGTTAGCTAGCAACCAGCAAGACGCTAAGTATTTAATGGAGAGCCGTCAGGGTTCCAATGTTCACCTGTCCGACATACTGTAGAAAGAGCTGCTGTGTGACTGGTTGTACTAATAACGAGACCAAAAATCCCAAGTCTTCAGTTTTATATTGAACCTGTTTAAGAATCGCAAAGGAAAAAGTGGGTGGCGGCGGCCATCAAGAGGGTTCATGCAACTTAAACTCTGACGGGAGCGTCAACCAAAACAGACAATGGTCCCCCAAGTCAAATCACACTTGTGTCTGATCTACCCATTTCATAACAGGTGATAATAACAAACAAATATCATAGTAATAGGTCATATAATAATGGTAGAGTGGTCTAACTCTGTAGGGGTTTGTATGGGGATTCAAGGAGTATCCTTGTTGGTGCTGTCTGTATTTTGCCCACCAGCACTCTGTGACATCAGCTTGGTTACTCCTATACATTGACTGTTTTCAGCTGGGGGGTTTAGTTACACTTTAACAACCAAATGGATGTGGATTTGCCAAAGACTTCCAAGGATAATGTAAAGCAAGCAACATAAGATGGATGATCACCATAACTATCATCACAATCTTGTTTACCATTACCTTCCTCGTTCTCCCATTTCCATTTCAAATCAGTCTGCTTTATCAAAATCAATGACTGAAAAATCAAATGTATCAGGAAACATCACCAAACATTCATATATGTATGCACGTGTGAGTGCATACTGAAAAGCTTTAGCCCTGCTGCATGCAGCAACAGTTGGTTTAGCTGAGATATGACTGATCCCGCTAAAGGCTCTAATTGCTGATGATTACAGCACATATAGGGGGGCTGTGTTTGTATTAGGGGAGCTGTGTTTGTGTTGGCGTGTGCACTTGCCTTATGTTTATGTCTCTTTTGTTCTGCACGTATATACCATTGCTCACAATATAAAGCTACCTGTGTGTGTGAGAGCTCACAGTGTCTGTGCAGCGGTGTGAGTACAGAGAGTTATTGCTGGTATAAATCAAGCTCTGTAATTGGTCAGGAGCTATAACCACAGCAGGAGGTCCCGCCTCAGGCTGCTGCTAATTGGCCACCTGCCGCGAAGCGAGACGCACCGTTGGTCCAAACTAGTAGTCACTTAACACCAGAGTATCTACAGGTGTGCATGTTTGTGTTTGTGTGCTGTAAAAGTGTGTTTTTCCTCACTTTAGTCCTTTATGTATGTATTGTGTATCCTCGTTTCACCCGTGTGATCAGGAGCAGAGTTGCGCAGTGTGCACGTATTTGTGTGTGTGTGTGTGTTCTTAACGGGTTAATTAAAGGTTATTTATGGCACACTGTCTGTTGTAAAGTATCCCTGGTTTCTTAGGTCTTCTTTCTTCTGCAGAGCTGAGACAGACAAGGTGAAATTTACCTCGTACTAAGTGCAAATGAGCTGTGTGTGTGTTGGCGTGTGTGTGTGTGTGTGTGTGTGTATGTGTGCGCATCTGAATCCTCAGATAAAACAAAATGATGAATATCCTTTCTGAATGTCAAACTTGAAAGGTCTTTTCAAACGGTCTTCCTTTGGAGAAACATCAGGAATAATAATGCCACAGGTGAGACAGAAGTTACCAATTGACAACAAGGAACTGTGTGCGGACGCTCTTAGGTTTGCAAATTTAATGACCTGCACATTCTTAACCAATGAGAATGTAGGACTGTCTGTCCATCAATATCAAAATTGGTAGGTATTGTAATCTGTATGAAGCTCTTGTGAGGAACTTGAATAATTTTAAGTCTGATTCGTACAATGAGCAGCGTTGCATTGGCTGAGTAATGAAGTCCATATAAAGATCACTTCACACCTGTGTGGGCATCGGTGGTTGTCAGAAATTTAGTTTAGTTTAGCTTTTGGACTGCAGCTACATTAACAGAAGTTCATTATTGACCTTGGAAAAAGCAGTTGACAAAATATTCTCATCTCATTTAATTGCTGTTTTCAATTATATCTAAGTGAAACTGTTAAAAGCTCCAGAAGAGCTACCAAATGGCCATTGAGGTGAGATTGAATAATCATTATCAATAGTTAACAAAAACTAACAAATAGTGATAACTGCTCACAATGACCCAAAGCAAATTATGAAGTCTTCAGATATTTCGTTTTTTCCTACCAGCAGTCCGAAACTAAAATCTATTCATATTATAATAATATAAAACAGAGATAAATGAGAATGTTTTGAGCTAAAGCCATCGGGACTGCTTTTTTGGATTGCCTGTATGAAAGACAAATTGAAAGAAGTTAGGTTTTATTTAGCAGCTACTTATGATTAGCCAAAGTAAAAGGAATGGCCAGTGTACCATGTGTAGATGGTAAATGCACGTGTACTTTTTGACATTATGTGTCTCCATAGTATTGGACACTGTTCTTGTGTTTTTAATCTTTACTTGTATTATTATTTGTGTGAAAGAAAGGTTTTTGATGATTTCATGTTTGTTGCAAATTGTTCCAAACATAGATATTGTTTTTAGAATTGGATTAAACCAAAAACTGTTGTCAGTTCATATCTTTGTAGATTAAAGCTTCAGTAGGCAACAAGTTGTTGGCATCATCGGGTAAAATATCCATAATAACTTTTCAGCATATTGTAATTCAAGTGTTCTGAGAGATAACTAGACTTCTGCGCCTCCTCATGGCTCTGTTTTCAGGCTTTAAAAAATCTAGCTTGTTACTTTGACCAATCACAGGTCATTTCAGAGAGAGAGCGTTCCTATTGGCTTTGCTCCGGCTGGTGGGCGGTGCTTGGTATTTCCTCAAATTGATCTCAACATGGCTGCCGGGTTGCAAACTTTCTAATTTTACAGCTAAACAGTACACTGCTAGATGATTCTGAAAACATTTGAAGCGAGAAATAGGCATTACAGTAACAGAATATTGATTCATATTTGATCAGCGCTGACTAGTTTGACCGTTTGGTCAGAGTTCGCGAGTGATTGACAGCCGGCTCTCATAGACGGCAGCTGGACGGCAGACTCCAGATTAGCTCTGACTGGTTGTTTTCCTTCGGTCTGTGAAATCCTGCAGATGCCATTAGGAGCACCGGAGAAAAACCGGAGGAGACAGAGGCACATGATTTTTTCCAGACTACCTGTTTCATGCTCTACTGTCAGGATATAGTGACCATTTTATAGAAATAACTTTTTTTAATCATATTTTATTCATTTCTACCCACTGCAGCTTTAATGAATTAATTAATTGGCTCGCCTCAAGTTTATTTTCCGATACAATTGTGGGTCCGGTCTTCCACAACAGTTGGAGTCAGGTCTGATGTTGTAAATCAAATTATGACAGTGAGTTTCGAATAGACTTGGAAGTCTATTCTAAAATGGCCACTAAGATTTCAGGGAGGCTCTTAGACTATTATAATGGGCAGGTACTTAGAATGGCTAATGCTATATTGGACTGCCAGGACCATCAAATCCTGAAGGAGTCTGAGCTTTTGCACTCAAGATGTTGTTTAAGGGCATGCGTTGAAGCTGTTTCTCAACAGTGCGATGCGAAAAGGTGGGGAATACGGAAAATTTGCACGCAATTTTACAGAACTGCACAACGGTTCCAGTGTAAATTGTTTGCCGTTGCCGTGTTCCATTCCTGTCTATGAGGCCAAATGAGTTTCCATCGTCCCCGTGACCACTTCACACAACAAAAACACAGACAAAGAATGTCTAAGGGGCGTTAACTCACAATACATAAACTAATCAGGCCCCAAATTTCATTCTAACGCTAGCTGTTGTGGCTAACCCCATTCCGTTACCAACATATAACGTTAGCAAGTGTATATCAGCTACATTACCATCTTCATCGTATCCCAGCTGCTGGCCGATCTGAAGCCACACATTGTCCTTTATTTGGTTGTTGAGGTAATTGTGTTTGTCGTACATTATTGGGTGTTGAGAAGGGGACGGCCCATTGTTATTCCGAAAAAAATCCCATTGGACCGACAATCTGTTACCCCGAAAACAAATGCCCATTGTTCTAAAGCCCATTGCCCCTTTGCAGGAACACATGTGTAGTACATGTGTACTTGGCACAAATTTCCATTTCCCTGCTCTAGTACTGTGTTTTATTGTTTTGATTTGTCTTTTTTGTATTCTGTTTTTATGTTTAACTCTGGCTGCAAAACAAATTTCCACTAGAGGGACAATAAAGATTGAAAACTACAACAGCAATTCCAAGATTATCTTCTTTTTTTTACAGTAATACTCTATGTACCAAAAATAAAATACAGATAACTCAAAAGTAATCTAGTGGCAGCAGGGACAAAGGTATAAGAAGGAAGAAATTGAAAAGTGTGATGACGCAGCCATGACAAGAGCAACATAATATTTAATTGAGGCTCGATCCCTTTAAGAGAAACTACATTTAATCAGTTTGAAATCCTGGGCTGACAAAGTTGTATGTACCCCCTGATCCAATTACTTATTTACTGCAATCTAATCAGTTAACAAAAGGCCATTCTCACCTTCCCACAGAGCAGCTAATAAAATCTAATCCATCATTTTCGCTGCCTTCATTAAGCATTAATGAATGTTTGAACTGTGGTGCGTCTCAAGGCTCCACTGTGTGTTTTTTTCTCATCTGTATGATTGACCTGTGTGTGTGTGTGCTTGCACGCATGCATGCATGTGTGTGCGAGTGTGGGTGACAGAAAAAAATCAGACAATTAAAAACAGGAAGTATATAATCTCGCCTGTTTGTGCTGTGTTTAAAGGTGTGTGTGTGTGTGTGCGTGTGCGTGTGTGTGTGAGTGTGTGTGTGTTGAGCGCAGATCAATGCCTCCAGTCAATTAGTGGGGTAATGATTTAATCAATGTGCTCTCCGTTAGGACCATCATTACTTCTCAGGCAATTTATGATACGTCCGTGTGTGCGTGTGTTCAGGTTTGTCAACAGTCATTCGCATAGATTGTGTGCGCATAGGGTGTGTGGTAAGTGTGTGTCCAGAGGACAAAATGAGAGAAGCAAAGTGGATCAATGACATTCATCTAACCAGCAAAGGAAAAAAGACCTTGTGTGTCTGTGTGTGTCCTGTAAATAGATCGTTGCTGTTATATCATGAGAAGAGAAGGGATTAATAATCTTTAATAATACTGTGTGTTTCTCACAACATCTCTACAGTGGGGATAATGTGGGCCTACTATTACCATTAACTCCACAAGAGTTGGAAATTAGCAATAGCTAGAAACTCTCTGTGTAGCACATCAGTTTCATGCCCTGTATTGGAACTATGTTAAATTGCATCATCCCTATCAAATAAAAATAAAAATAAAATCAATCGCACATTTTTTATCTGGTCAAAATGTACCTTAAAGGCACCTTTTGTCAAGTTTAACACTCTAATATGCTGCTTTATGCAAATGTATCTATACACTATCTATCTATATATAACAACATAAAACAGATATTGTCCAGAAACCCTCACAGGTACTGCATTTAGCATAAAAAAATATGCTCAAATCATAACATGGCAAACTGCAGCCCAACAGGCAACAACAGCTGTCAGTGTGTCAGTGTCCTGACTTGACTATGACTTGCCCCAAACTGTATGTGATATCATAAAGTGGGCATGTCTGTAAAGTGGAGACTCGTGGGTACCCATAGAACCCATTTTCTTTCACAAATCTTGAGGTCAGAGTTCAAGGGATACCTCTGAAAAAGGCCATTTCATAGCAAAAATTTAGCGTACATTTGGAGCGCTATTTAGCCTCCTTCTCGACAAGCTAGTATGACATGTCTGGTACCGATGTTTCCTTAGGTTTTTCTAGTGTTGTATGATGCCAGGATTTTGACTTTTGAAATATTGATTGCGTTAAAGAAACGTCCTGATTATTAGTGGTCGTCTTCTTACCCATAATCCAATAACAGAACCAAATTAAGCTTGGCCTAACTAACATTCTATATGTGAAATCTAGTCTATTGCAAATGTAGTTGGAAAAACTAAAATGACTGATGCTGACTGACATTAACATACCTGCTCCCAGGCTAGCTCACAACTACAAGCTATTCCTGCAGTGACAAATAATGACAGTATCTGCTGATGACAAAATTAAATCTGGTTGGCTAACATTCATTTAACCCCTTATCCTCCTCCTCAACATCTAATATTGTGGATGAGGGAGTTGTTAGCGGTGCAGAACTCTCAACAAGAGAATACGTCTACAGCCATGCTTGTGGCTCCATGAGGTTTTATTTAGGCTGTACTAAGTCCCGTGTTGATGTTAAGTAGGTGTAACGTTTACCATGTTCAAGATCTCAGTTTAGCGTGTTAGTGCTAATTAGCAAATGTTAGCATGCTGAGCACGCAGTACAGTACACAGAATGTCATTTTCAATCCATCCAGTAGTTGTTGAGATATTTCAGTAAAAGACAAAACTGTCCACCTACTGGTGGCACTAGAAGAGAAGTCATGGGATCACCAAAGTCAGTAGGATACATTGTCTGAGTACCACACATATATGTACCTAATTTCATGCCAATCCATCAAATTGTTTTTTGGGATTTTTCAGTCTGGACCAAAAGTGGTGGGCAGACGGACAGACATTGCCATTCTTAGAGCCGTACCCCAGGTGTGGATAAAAACACAGAACCAGTCATCTTGTGTGATGACCCCTGCCTTTCCCTGCCAATCTGTCTTTTGTCATGTTTTCCAGATACCTGGTGGCGGGGGATCGTTAAGGCCAACTGGGAACACCGGGCCCAGGTGTAGTCTATAAAGCCCCGGCTGCTAGCAGTCTCTCTCTGTCTTCCTTTCTGCTGCTGCTGTTCTCCCCCTACAAGCACCCGTTTGTTTAGTTTAGTATGGTGTCTTAGGGTTATTTTTATGCCTTGTTTTTCACATTACAACACCAATGCATCCCTCAAGGATACTTACACCACTGATTATACTGACATCCACACCCAACATGTCAATAATCCTTAGTTGGCACCATAATTCGGTTCCATTTGGTTTAACCCTCTGAAACCCGACTGACTTCTCTGTTCCTTCAGAGGCTCTAACAGGTTCAGTTTTAGGGCTAAAGTGAAGCTACGTAGATCAAATGAAAGTATAAAAAATCTAAGTAATCCATTGGTACCATGTAAACCCCGTCGTGCTACCTTGTCGGGAAGTAGGTTAAATAACGCTCCAAAGTTGGGCTAAATTTTAGTGAGGGAAAACTGGCATGGCCATTTTTTCAAAAGGATCCCTTGACCTCTGACCTCAAAATATGTGGAAGAAAATGGGTTCTATGGGTACCAACGAGTCTCCCCTTTAAAGATATGCCCACTTTATGATATTCACATACAGTTTTGGGCAAAAACCATAAAGAGTATTGCATGTGGTATAAATGTTATTTTTTGCTTTTTCTAAAATTATGTGTTTGAATATTTCTGCATACTGGGGCCAATAAACAGTTTTAGAATGACATAAATTAGGTATCACTGTAAAGCTGAGACTCTTGTGGCTCCAATGAGCCCAATTGTATTCATTTGCGATGATGTTAGTATCAATAGTAGCCATTTCACTGTATTGAAACATTTTTTTTAAATTTGACCTCACTGTATAAAACGACCTGTGGTGACCTCTAGGATAATCACAGCCTCATGAAACTTTACAGCAACAAACTAGAGACATAGAGCATTCAGAGGAAGGATGGCTTTTCTAGGCATATTGACCATAAGGGGGTTTCTGAGCAGTTTCCAGAACAGAGGAGCTCGCCATCCAGTTGCCAAAAAATGCGACTCTTGCAGAAGTCTCTGAATGTCAAAAGTTTTTGATACCAAATCACAGCATGGATTTTTCTATGATGTTCCTCAAGGTCTTGGTGTCTTAATGTGGTATTGCGGAGGGATTATTGATCATTTTTATCAATTCTTGAATGGTAAAAAATGGTTGCATTTAGCACCAAATCTGTATAACAAATGTTGTCAATGCTGCAACAACTTGTGAGACATAGTAGAGCATAGCACATTTCAGATGATGTACACCACTTCTATGTGACATATGCTGTTGACCTGCTATCTCCCCCTAAAGACCCCGGTACCCCCCTACAAAAGACAAAAACGGGTCTACTGTGGGTCTCAGAGAGTTAATGAACTATATATTTTTTAAATTGTTATCATGGAGTGTCTCCTGTTTGTTGTGGCATAAGAGCCGGGTCATACGACTATTGTTTCAATATACAGTGGGTGATTGACAAATGACCTCTTGATTGACAAATGACCTCTTGACTCACAAATCAATGTGAGCTCTTTAGAACAATACTAAATTACTACTAAAGTAGAAAAAACATGGCAGCCCATTCAAATTGCAAAGGTTCAACAGGGAAGAGAGAATTTGAGCATTAGTATGTTTCTGTTATAAGCCCCAAGTTCTTATAGTGCATTTTCACAGTACAAATTATTACTGTCTACACACTGGTTGCATTACATCTGTTGCTGAACAATTCCAGGAAAACAATAAAGCCCAAAAGAAAAGGCCTCATTGGAGAATTAGCTGTGGGTTTAGATATGAGGGAATGAGCTGCCTCTTTTATTCTTTAAAAGTGCAGCTAAGAGGAAATAACCAAGGGCTGCTCTGAAAAGTTTTGGTTCAAATTAGTTAACACAGCGTATGCAGGGGCTGGTTTTGGCTCCTCTTGGCAAATGCCACCTAAAAAAAGTACAACAGTAGCATCTTAGAGATTAGCAGCCTTGTGCCTGGAGGGTTTCCGGTTCTAATTCCTCAACTAAATTAGATAACATGGGTGGTGAAAGTGGATAAGAAAGCTTGCTGCTCCAAGGAGCCAGTTTCTACAAAGAAAGTATGTCTTGCTAACAACTGCTGCTGATGTGCTTGTGAGCAACCCCCAACTGCTGCAACATATATATTATTTTTTCCGTCAGTGTAAGGGTGCAATATAAGTGAACCAAACATGATTCAGCATTCCTTTCCAGCTGTTTGTTGCATAGCAGCAACTCGTACGGCTTGGACACATTGGGAACGAGAGCAGAATGTGGCAACTGTCAGCCCATTTCATTTCATTATAAATGTAATTTATATTTATTTTTATTTTTATGTTTTTTTTGCGCCTACGTGCACAGAATGGAAGTGAATGGGTGGCGAATGTTCATTTCGCACGTGTGACCGTACCTTGATGTTTTTTTATTAGTGGCCTCTGGCCTCCTGTCATTTTGCAAAACAGAGTTTACGCTCGACGTTTTTTTTCAAGGTCAATATGGACGTTGATATTGTTAGATAGTGGCAAAATCAATCACTTAAGGACGTAAGATGACGGTGCCAGGTTGCCAAAGAATTAATACATTACAGCTTGTTTAGCGGCTGGTGGCTGCAGCGTGCTCCCTCAATACTGGATACATTTAAAAAATCGTTGTCCCCATTAGTCACTTAGACACAGAAACATGGGAAAATACCAAAGTTACCCTTTAACTCATTGAAACTAACAACATTTTTTTTAGGACCCAGCAGAGACCACACACATAGACACACAGACAAACTGTTTATAGAGTGTATATCTACAGTATGTGTAATGTCTTCAAAGCTGAAACAGTTCTGCAACTACCTCTGGGGAACTGGGGGGTGGAACACCGCTGCGATCCCAAGGGGTCTTGGCGAATCAACAGCCTCCTGGAGGGAAAGGGGGCAATGACAAAACGCCTAGGGACACAGCGGGCCAATGAGAAGCCACCTAGTGAGCCACAAAGGAATAATGTTCTCATGGAGGGTTTGGTTTCCCGACTGGAGGGACACCAAGTACAGACAGAATACGCAGCAAGGACGAAGAATCCCACTATCTGTCCTTGCAGTTGGACAGCTGACTACTTTTTTCATATACAGTGTATGCACATACATGTGTCCATACTATCAGCAGTGCCTAAGTACCTCTTTAAACTGCAGACATGTGTGGAATATTTGCTGCCATGTGCTTGGTCATGAGGTCATCTATCACTCATGGCTCTCGGTCACACAAAGTCGTTATTTTTCTCATTTTATTATCTTTACATCAAACATATTAAGGCAGTGGCTCTTAGACTGTTGTTACGCCCATCAAGGGGAGTTGAAAAAATAATAATTCATCCTCATGCATACTCCCTTTTTGTGCATTTTATAAACCTCACCTACCTACAACCCGGCATCTATCCGTAACCTCTCCAGTGTAGTTCCTTTGGTGGGGATATTACTAATACTGTAATACTGTACACATTATTATAGCCGTGTTTCCACTGCATTGTGCGGCTCTGCTCGACTCAACTCACTTTTGAAACCAGGTCATATGCCGTGTTTCCATTGCAGATAGTATGCCCTTGGTGATTCTCAGCTGATTGCCGTAGCGACGGCGTGTAAAACTGCTGTGACATCAGTGTCGATGGGACACTCGCTGAATCATTTCAACGGCAACCAAACAGAGGATCAGCACTTCCTCAATTGTACGACGTAGTGTACGTGTAGTTTTGCGAGCAGTAATTTTTAAAAAATCTGGATCCAGTGAATAAAAAAGTTGTGGTCACTATTGACGGTAACTTGGCTATTTATAAAAACGGCGAGTTTGTGCAGATTTTCTCTGATCAATCAGTGGTCTGCAGTGTTTTAACTCCTATTTCTAGTATCAGCTCGGCACCCCAACCACCAAGAAATGGAGTGGATCCACAACTTTTGCTAATGGAAACACAAAAATAACCGTTGTAATGTGTAACGAACTGAACTGAACTGGACTGCTTGGTGGGAACATGCCTTAATAATACTATTACCAGAGGACACAAAATACCTCTACCAAGTCATGAGGAAGTTTCTATTTGGTTCCATATGCACAGTTAAAGGACAAGCTCAGCATTTTGCATTCATTAAATTCCTTTCCTATTATTATCGGTTGATACTCATCCGGAAATCCCATCCAGTCTGTACCATATTCGTTTTTGAGGCAAGAGTTCAGTCAGGGACGCTTGGAAAAGGTACAGATTGGAGTGTTTGGATGCTTTTTTTCTATTAGTTTACACCGGCCTGTCCTTTCCTGCAGCAACTTCACCAAGCCTTTATCTGGTAAGCTGTGAATTTATCATACTAATCTCGCAACAAGATGAAAGCATTGGTAAACTGTAATAGTTCTATATCGTTGAAACTGTTCTCTGGGTTATTTAAAATAAAAAAATATGGGAAATTGAAATGCCCCCAAGTAAATCAAGGACATTCTAACATTACTTTTTCATATTACACACATTGCTTTAGGAGTATTGCACTGACGTCTTCTAAGTGTGTGTGTATGCACAAATGGTCATGCCATGATTTGAATGGATCACCCTAAAAAAAACACTCAAAACATCACCTGAGACTTGATCAATACCATTTCCCAGGCCCTGCGACTCATTACATGTAGTCCTGACTTTCACAGGTGTACACACACATACATTTGCAGTACACACAACTTCAAGGGTATCGTCTTGAAAGGATGTCTGAGCAGAGAGCAATTGCCCACAAACATGCTGTGTCTCTCGTCAGGCTTATACACAGATAGTATGCATATATGGGCCCAATTGTACTTTTATCTGGTGTGACAGCACCACACATTAATGTCTCCAATAACTAAGCATGACAGGTAATCTAAGTACCCTTCTTCCAATTAGTGGACGACCCACTCTACCTCCTGAGCCCCACAATATATAGAGAACAGCATCAAATTGACCTTTTGAGGGACAAAAAAACGTGAATCTACATAATCAGACCAAAGTATGAAGCCTGCTGTTTGTTCCATCTGACCCCAGTCCCACCTGGAACTCCCTAACTCTCTGTATGAAAATGCACATCGCTGCAGAACACTGCTTTCCATAAATTATAATACCGCAGCTTTAAGTTCATAAATCCCTCACCTAGAGGGGATGGAACTGATTGCCAATGCCCTACAACAGGTGTGCTTGGCTGTTTACAGCAGGCTGTCAGAGATAGTGACAATCAAACATTTTAACAGCTTGTGGGAGAGATCATTAATTCACACTCTCACAAATTTAGCAAATGTAATGTTTTGTTCAGAGTTGCTATAGTTTCATGTAGCAGTAGTGATGTGATCGTTTGTCGAGATGTGGCCCTCCGGATAGGGATATCTGACACGAGTAGTGTCTACTTAGTTCAGGCGTATCTTCTGCAGCTCTTTCTGCAGGCCGGATTTGTTAACGCTGAGAGAAAACAACCACACATGAGTGTATAAGTGTAACTCATTAGGCTATGTTACATATTCAATTTCTTTGTCTTTTTAAGATTATATTTTTGCCATTTTCACCTTTATTGGATATAGTTATGGATAGTTGGATAGTTAGTAAGCAGTTATGATACAGATAGGAAACATAGAAAGAGAGACGGCTGTAAGACATGCAACACGCAGGCAGTGTGGCTGCTCAAACCTGTTAACATGGACGCCGAAATAAAAAAACAACAAGTAACACAGCCGCCACGCGCTGCTGACGTTCCTGGTGTGGACACGCTGTTAACCACTGGGCACCGGGACAAAAGTACATTTGTTGACAGCAATCTTGTTTGGAATGGCAGCTACTTGATTGCATCAAAGTGATTTAGTACTTGGAAAGTCTATCATGCCTGGCCAACACAGTGTAGGCATAAAAAGATTGCCACTAAGCCTTTCTCCCTATGTCTGGTAGAGCAGTTTGAATTATCTTTCTACGTTATATGCTCTAAACTGAGATTCATAAACACCAAGAGGTGGAAATTATATAGCAGACTGTCTGGACTTGAGGTACTGTAGAGCCATACTTGGACATTCTTAGGGTGCTGGTGGGGTAAATAGAGGGAAAATCACTACACTGGTATCTGCAGAGAGGTATGTTCTTTGGAGGGATAATCATGCTACAGTTTAATTTTAGCTCTAAAAGGGCATTTGAACACAGCAGTACATAATGGTACATAATGGGTGGTCCTCTTTACCATGCGTCTGATGTGGAGCTACTTCTGTATTCAAGTGCTTTTGGAAATATACAGACAAGCTTTGTCCGAGCGCCCACCTTACACTGTATTCTTATCCTTTTCCATCCATATGTGTCTTTGCAAAAGCACACACTTGTAGCACATCTTTTCACTGAGCCCTGCACTGATTAGTAGAAGATCTGCTGCAAAGATTTCCACCCTGTGTGCTACATCTCTAAGAACAGAAATGTACTCACTTAAGGACATATTCTACGTTATGGACGTGGGCCTTTGCTATTGCTTATGTTCAGACTCCTTGACATGAAATGTATTCATCAAACTCTGCTAATCCTTTAGAAAAAATGAAAAAAATAAATCAAATTACTACATGCACTCTAAACTTTGTTGGCCAAAAACATAATTAATTTCTAAGTGGGGATTCAGACAGAAAATAGCCTTATATTAAAACAAACGTAAGCTTTATTGGCGGGGCTCAACAATAAGGCTTAGCCAATTGCTAGGGGCAAGTAAAGTGCCACGTCAGGCTAGTAAATCTAGTAACTCACTTGCCCAATTATGCAAGTGGTAAACATGATTAAACTCATTTTTTTTCCAGAGCTGATGATGGAAGTAGCTAAGGAGCGGGCCTAATATTTTATAGTAGTAATTATATCCAATTAATAAAATGGCACATTTATAGAAGAGAGAGAGCAAGTTTTAAGAAAGATATTGTTTTAAGAATAGATGATTTATTTAAACAATTCAGTAACTCAATGTTCTATTTTTTATTGCGACTGTGACCAAAAAAAATAATATGTTTGAAGAATTGGATTGATGAGCTCAGTCACTCTGTGCTACCATGGTGAAGACATGGAACATCAAAGTAACTCGGCTGTAATGCCAGACTGACTGTGAGACAGATGAATTAAAAAAAAAAGCCCTGGCACATCATCAGAAATCTCTCACGTCGGGCTGCAAATGTCAAGTGGACTTTCAATGTGCTGCTCGATTTCTAATTTATTTCCATGTCATTAACTTAAATGCCAGACTGTAACATGTATATGTGTGTATTTGTGTGACCTTGTGTGCATGTCTTCAGTCCAAAGACTGACAGACCGTCTTTTCCTATCGTTCACCCTCATCATGTCACGTGCATCTTCTCTACTTAAGTGTACTGACCTGAACTTTTACAAGATCAAAGGATGTTCTTATTGTTAATCAATATCTTAGAATACCAGGTATTACTCAGGAATTGCTTGCTGTCTCTATGCCCATACTCTCCTATACACTACTGATAATCTACTGCATACGTGCATGCGTGGCAAGGCGGCTGCGTGATTCACTCGTCGGGTGTTCACACCAGCTGCGTCTCAGCTGTGTGTCTGCCCTTTCCTTCTACATAGAGTTTGCCTTTCATAATGGCCATTTCATTTCATTATAAATTTAATTTATATTTATTTTAGACAGAGAAAGGTTAAGAAATGTGTGGTAATTTGTTAATAATAGTAATAATCCACATTAAAACCCAGTACTATATTCATTCATGGAGATCTCCAAGTCACTGCATGTTCTACAACACTGTCCAGCACATATTTCAGAATAAAAGCATTGTGTTAACAACTGAAGGAATTCTGTCCACAGAAAAACGCTTGCAGTCTTTTATTTTGAAAATAAAAGCAGGAAGTGTGGTTTAAAAATAAGTCTTTACTTTTTTTCATCTCCGTAACATTTTCTACAGATAGACATCGGAACTGTAGTAATGTAGCTGGTATGATGTCAATATATAGTCAATAGATCACCTTCACCTTCACTGTCTGTGAGATATTCTACAGATGTCTAGACATTGAAACTGTAGTAATATAGCTGATATGATGTTAATATACAGTCAATAGATAACTATCACTGTCTGTTGTTGCTGTGAACCGCACGCGGCACGCATCAAAAAATAGGCGATACCTCGTATCTCTAGAAGAGAGGCAGCTGAGGCAGTGTGGCTGCTCTAACCTTTTAACACGGATGCCAAAATAAAAAACAACAGGTAACGCAGCCGCCACGCGCTCCCGACGCTCCCAGTGTGGATGAGGCTTTAGAACTCAATGCCACAGGCGGGACAGGCTGAGGAGGGCTGGACTGTCTGTGCAGGTTGTACAGGCTTTCCAAACAGCAAGAGCAGGATCCACCGGAGCCTTTTACAAGGCAAAGTGGTTAGGGTTCCAACGTTGGTGTGAGGAGAGGAGGCTAGATCCCCTGGCCTGTGCAGTTGGGTCTATTCTCTGTCTCGTTTTGAGCCTCTTTGAAGGTGTTGTCATTCAAGACAGCTTTGCTGCTTGCATTGACCTTAGCTAAGACAGTTTGCAAACTGACCACCCTATCGGTGCACCCCAGTTGCTTGATGTTTCGGGGTGACCGCAGCAGGGCTACTCTCAGACCAAACCCCTCCTTTGTTCTTAAGAACTTAAGGAGTTCATTCAGGTCGAGGGTCATACAACTGGATGCTTTTTGTCCTCCACCCCATGCTGGAGACAGTGAGACAATGTCACATCTGCTATGCCATCTTCGTGCATTGGTATGTTATGTTGAACGCACGACCACCCTCAGGCGCACTGAACAGCTGTTTGTGTGCTTCAGTGATGGTG
Organism: Sebastes umbrosus; assembly: GCF_015220745.1. NCBI lineage: Eukaryota > Metazoa > Chordata > Actinopteri > Perciformes > Sebastidae > Sebastes > Sebastes umbrosus. The sequence goes on from NC_051271.1 coordinate 35,683,448, forward strand.
TGGAGCACCTGGCGGGATGGCTTTGTGAGTGTATCTCCCAGGCCTAAAGGCAGGCGGGAAGAGATCCTCCCACTGTGGTCTACGCACACGCTACACGCAACATTGCGGTGTCTGCGGCCTTGTTCAGTGGGGTGAGTGTCGAGGATTTATGTACGGCTGCGTCATGGTCGGCGCCTTGCCCATTCATGCGGTTCAATCTCTTGTACATGTTGGGCTCCTTTTCAGGGTCTGTGCTCACTGGAACATCACAGGACTGGTGATAAAGTGAGGTGTGTTGGTTGTGTTGCACCCGACCTCCTCTGGGCATGATACAACTACATGTACCCATGCTCCTTGATGACCTTGATGAGGAATGTGGTGTGCAGGGTGTCAACTGTTTGTTTTGACCCCAGCAGGGTTAGACCATGGCTTTACCCAGATCAGTTGCATTCTATCTGAGTTGTCAAGGGCCCCCTACTTCTCCACTCTGGCGGCCTTTGTTATTAAGTAGTAGGCGGGCTGCGGGTTAGCTCGATGTGGTGGCGCAGTAGGGCGATCATCCATCGGACTTTATGCTGGACCCCGCCTTACATGCTCTGGTAACGCATGTATTTGGTAGGCACGTCCTGATTGGCCGGCTACGTTTATGCAAATCTCTGTGGGCGAATGCATGCATGTGATTGGAGGACAGTATTACCCGTAGAATCCAGTAGAGGGCTCCGCATGTGCTTTTAGAACTAGTGTTACAATAGCATAACCTTAGTTCTGCCATAAATCAGTGGATCCCTAATTCAGAGTTGTCAGATCGGATTTGTAATACTTTGACAAAGCCTGCAAAAAATGTGTACAACAAATTCCTAGATCACAAAAATGTCATGAACAATAAATTAAGCAGGGGCATCACTTAAACCCTTGTGTCTTTGTCATATGATTGACACAGAGGTCTGAAGGTATGAAGGACAACTACTGTAAGATTAACTCTCTCAGCTCTAACTGGTTTACTGAGACAGACTGATGACCGTCTCTCTCCTCTTACCATCCCTATATGTCTGAATTTCTTCAATGCACTTGTCTTTATTCCTCTCTTTCTTTGCCCTCCTCTCTCCACCTCCATTTGCGGTGGATTAAGCCACCAAGGCCTGGATGGTTTAATTTCTTTCTATTCTCCTTCTCTTTTGTTTAATCTTTTCCTGTTTCTTTCTGTCTATATCCAGGCAGACTCATCCTTAAACCTCTGGCTGGAAGAGAGGAATTACCAGTCTTCTCTCTTCACATTCATCATCCCAGGACAACACGGGATTATACTGGTCATTCATATGGACATAAAGGCCTTTGCATATATCAAAGCCAAAAACATATAATGCTCCTTGAAATATACGGCATAAATTGAACTGCCTGCTCCAAGAAGACTAATCCTACTTTACTCCTCTGTCCAGGTTCAACCAGGTGATTAAAGCCGGTCGGCCGACAGGCTTTCGCTTCTTTGCATGAATGATTGAGAATAGCCTCACAAGCAGGTCAGCTGAACATGGACAAATGTGAAATGCATTGGCTCATCTACTGTCAATTTAACATATATCAATACTACAGTTTTCCACAGCCATTTTGAATGTTATCGGCCAATTGAATGGGCAGTATCAGTGGTTATCACCATGCCAAAGCTTCAGACAGGCCAAACTACACTTATCACATTGTGAAAGTGAAATTTAATGTGTTTGTTATGTAACTTAGGTGTTATGTAACTTAGGTAAGTTAGTAAATTATGTAACAAAAGTATGGTAAAATATCTCAACGTTGACTTATGGTTTCACATGGGGCATTAACAGGGCTCTCCTGGATGAAAGTCCTGTGTTTGTTTGACCCATCCATCAACCACGACCTCCTCCCTACGCATATTCTGTAGCTACTACACCACCTGACTTTCCCCTTTGCACTTATCATAATTACTACGGCCTCTAAAGGTTGGCGTTGTTTTCTTGTATTTGTATTGGTGATCAACCGTGTGAATAGATGATAATCTTGCAACAGGATTGCGTTGCTAGGCAACAGCTTGGGTCCATGTGTACTTCCTGTCAGTTGATGTTATTTACATACACTGCAACCAGTAATAAACTGGGACACATTTAGAATGTTTATGTTTAAAACTGCATAAAGGGTCTAAATATTGTATATTTGTGACATCACAAATGGACAGAAATCCTGGCAGCTTTTTTCAAATGCAGAGTTTCTGAATACGGGCTGTGTGTATTTCCCTGTGGATTGAATGTTACGATGCTTTCACAGCATTTCTATAGGACGTAAGCCTGCTTTATAATTAAAAAACATGAAAATCTCACTTTTTTATATGTCCCCTTTAAATAAGATGTTCAATGTAATGGATTACCTGTCCAAAGTTTCTGTCTAGCCTGTCTAGGTGATTTAAAAAAAAATAATAAAAAAGATGAACCCAAGCACACATCAACTAATAACACTGAACATAAGGAAATAAGTTTGAATGGCATTTCTCGAACAAGGAATAACAACAGCACTATAAATATCAGTGTAACAGTGTTTCTCGCTGAGCTACTGTCCACTACTATCCTTTTCTGTCATGTCAAAGCTCTGGCAAAATCCAGTCCCACATTATTCCACTGTCTATTTGTGTGTGTTTGTGTGCCAATATTGGTTATCTTATGAATAAAAAAATACATGTGTGGTGTGTTTCTGTGTGTAAAAACCACAGAGAGCAACACACAGAACAAGGGCGCGAGAAAGGGAGAGGGAAAGAAACAGAGATCACAGGTATTGATTTTCTTACTTTTAGTGAAGGTGATAAGGCAGACAGGGATTTACCTGGTGGGGAGAGAGAGCGAGAGAAAATGCTGTTAGAAAACAATGGACACATACACATCCAGTGGTAGGGCTTGCTGTGTGGTATGGCAGTGACAGTTGAATTATGGATTTCTGTAATGTGGATGACAGAGAGAGAAGGCAAGATTCAGCTGGGCTTAGCTTTACAACCACATTGTCAAACTGACATGATACACACACACATACATGCACAGGCATCCCAGTATTCCCTTTAAAGTCGGTACGTGTGTGTGTGAGTGAATCGGATACACACAGGACCAGAGAGAGACCAGGATTCTCTGCATGTTTCCACTATCCCAGCTAAAATGGGATGTACAGTGTATGCAGGTGCTTCTGGTCGAGCTGCTAACCATTATGTGTCATGATGAATGGCAGACTGGAGTTTTAAGGTGCGATCAAATAGTCATTATTTATTAGGAAAGTTCCTAACTGAGTGAACTGACCTGAAAGTGTCAGAGGTGCAGCCATGATAGGAGCTGAATCCTCTAAATGCTAAGAAAAAAAAAAGCTTCTGGACTGTACTGGAGCCTGTCCCAGCGCACACTACAAGAGGTATGGTACCAGGTGAATACATACAGTGTACTAGACATACTACACATTCACTCTTGCACTTACACCTATAAAGGCAAATTAGAATTTCCAATTCACAATGTGTGTCTTTGGAAGAAACTCAAACACACATATACAGGACAACTGCAACTCCACACAGAAAGGATCAAACTCAGGACCAGGACCTGACCATACTCTTTACCGTTTTTCACAACTGTTTGATGGGACATTACTACTCAATGTCATGTTTGTAAAAGGTAGTAACTCATCCAAAATACTTCATTCATGCTTCAAAAACTGGTTATTGTGTCAGTAAGTTGGCCAACGGCACAAGTTGTTTTGTCATGGTGTGAAAAATGATTCGATGTTTTTTTCACCACAGCAGTCAGCCCTGGAAATGTTTCTTATATACAAGTCTCTGTTTTGTTGACACCGACTGCTTACTGTACAATACCAGAATGTCGGTTTTGTCCAGCTGAATGCCGTTATGTATTGCACTGTGCTGCTTAGATTCCCATTCCAAGGTCAAATACTGTACAATACTGTAATAGTTACACAGAAAAAGGATATGCCCAATTGTATATATACAGTAAATGCATTTCTATAGCAATGTGTTACATGTATTATAAACAGAAAATTGATTGACTTTGGATCTTTCATGTAAAGTCATACAGTGAACAGAAAATTTGCCACCAAATGACATCCATGCCAAAAAACAACAACCCTGCAACAATGAAAAAACCTGCAGTAGCTCAATTAATAAAACAACTATTTGTACCTCCTCACAGTACGTATAATAGATATTTATGGAATATATACATGTATATCTGACAGATTTTGATAATTGAATAGATCATTTCGCTTGTGATGGCTCAAACGGCGAAAGAATGTTTAGAAGTTATGAAGAGTCAACTCATCAGTTTTGATCAGCAAAGACATGAGCAAGTGGTTATTGTGCTTACTCTTTTGCACATGTGCCAAAACTTGTGCAATTTGCTTGAATGAATGAATGAGAAATTCTAATCTGTTGTGAACAACAAACTAATTGTTCAGAGATTTTGGCTCATCGTTTTGTAAAAAACAATTCTCATTCGAGAATTGAGCCAAAGCCAACGAGAATAACTGTAAAAAGGAAAAGAGTTGTTCCTTGCTCGAGCAATCAGCGACCCCTAAGGCTCGTGAGGCCTGTACTAGGAAGCAGGATTTGGCGTTAGCGAGGTAACCTCATGGTTAACCCTGTGTTTTCAGTCAGGGGTAAATCGCCATGGTAACTGATGCTGAACAGCTAACCTGCTCCAGAGCAGGATATGTTCCAAATAAGAGATCAACTCGTATAAAAGCACCGCGTACTGACCAATCAGAGCTTGGTGCGGGGATTGTGTGGTAAGTAAGTTACAGTCATAGTCCAGACTAAAAACAACACAGTTTAAACTGATAAATGCAGGAAGGACATCTGGATTTTGCTCTGGGTGTTTACCGCTTTGAATTATATTTTTATATTTATTGTTTTACTTGTTCTCGAGTCCGTTTCACACCGCCGGAGACAGCGGGGACGCAGCTGAAAGAAGGTTGAAATAGTCACATGGCACATTTATGTTAATTGGCGTATTGAGGTGTAGTGTAATCCATCCATCCATTACACTTTTACACTTACACTTACACTAGAGCTATTTATATCTAGATGACTATATCTGACTTTAGAGTGTTCCCTTAATTTAATTAGTCTGTTAATTTACGCATTCACACATCTGGATTTGTTTTCTTTTGCCAGCTTTTCTTCCTGCATTTGGCAGCTTCAAATGTGTTAATTTTCGCCTGGATTAAGTGTTAGACTCTGTATATTTGTCTAATATAGTTTGCTCTTCATTTGTAAATTGTGATGCTCTGCCTGTCTGTCTGCAAGTCTGTGGACTTGTACATGATTGGTCATTAACTGCAAACACCGCTCCGTTCATGTGAACGCGCTCACAGCCAGATGATGAAACCCTGGGTTGATTTACAGAGTTGATAACCACCTTCGTAGGACCGTTTAGCGGGATCTCGTTTGTTAGGGTTAGTTAAACCAGATAAGGAGAAGATACCCTGGGTATGTTGAACTGGCTTCGTAGTACAGGCCTCTGGTGGCCTAGTAGTTAAGACACGTCATATAACCACAAAATCCTTGGTTTGATTCTTACCAGGGATCTTTGTTGCATGTCTCTGCCTCTCCCTGCATTTCCTGTTTGTATCTCTACTGTCTTTGTCAGATGAAGGCAAACCGTTGAAAACAAATATAAAAACAATTTTATAATAATGTGCTGTATTAAATGTATTTCATACAGAAAGAAAATAAAATCAGTGTAATAAACCAGGAAAAATGAGCCAACTCTAAGATGTTGAGGATATTTTTTTGCATGTCAAACCAGTCTATTAAAATGTTTTTTTCCCCTTGTAGTGGAAGGAAAAGTGTTAAAAAAATGAAAAAAAACTGGATGGTTTAATTTCTATTTCAATAATCATCAGACCCGCAGTGTCTGTCACCAAATTTTCATCTTTCATTTATGCCAAACTGCAACACTGTTCTCCATTGATATTGCTTTCCAACTCGCGACTGTTGTGCAGCAGTTCCACGGCTCCCTGGACAACAGTTGTTTCATTGCTATTCAGCTTTGCCAATTGCATCCCATCAATGGTCCATCAAGGTTGAGTCAACTAATGAGATTATTTTTTGCCTCCAATTGAATGGGCAGCATCAGCGGTTATCACTACCATTGTGAATCGAATCAAAACAACTTTAACTTTAGGCAACAAAACTACTTCGTTAGGCTTAGGAAAAGATCATGGTTTGGGTTAGTTATTGCATATTAAATAAATTATTTAAATTTGACCATATGACCTTAGTGTGGTACAAATAATAAAAATATATGTCATACATTATAAAAAATATATATCATACATGATACTATGTAGCCATCTTTTTAAAGAAGAATTAAAAAAATGGAAATGAACGTTGTCAGGGTGAAGATAGATAGATAGATAGATAGATAGACAGACAGACAGATAGACAGAAAATAGGAAATTTGCCCAACTCTATTCTCATCCATAAAGGAACAGTTCACCCTTAAAGGGACTCTATGTAAGAATCAGAAATTGCTTGTTAACAGTGACACATGTGGCCGTTAGGTCAATGAAAGTCAGCGTCCTGTTGCTCGCGCTTGTGCTCGCTCTACATAGACATGAACGAGCGTCGCTCAAAACAGTGAGGCGACACACGTCAGCTAAAACCACAATATCACTCTATATTTCAATCGATGCTGATCCTAGTGTTAACTTTTCCTGCTTCAGCCTCCCGACCGTGGTCAGAAGGAACAGGGGAGACACCGGAGCCCCGGTCGGAGACGATAACGTTACTTGCTCCGGAGCCCCGTCACTCCACAAGACACGGGAAACCTCTGTTGGTCTGGAGGAGCTGCAGCATTTATTAATGCACAAACTTCCACTGTACATTCACTAGATATTCTCAGAGCTAAACTAACTCTTCTGCAGTGTGTAGTGTGTGCACATGCACGTGAGAGGTGGAGCGAGAGAGCGAGTGAGAACGAGCGCGGTGTGTGAGTGAAGGCGAGCAGGCAGAGGAGCAGAGTACAGCAGACTCCGGCCCTGGAGACCAAAGCTACGGTCTCCCCTGTGTCTTCTGACCGCGGTCGGGGGGCTGAAGCAGGAAGAGTTACTACTGTGTCAGTCTTCACTAGATCTAACTTTGCGGTTTTGGTGCTTCCGTGTAGTTTGTGTTGGAACAGCGTAGCCACACGCGAGCGCGCATGGGACACCGACCCACACGGATTAATAAGAGTGTAACTGTAAGAAGTTACAAACAGTACCTTTAAGTTTAAACATTCTAAATCACCAATTTGAGATACATGGTTTTCTTTGGACGGCAACAGAATGCACCATACAGCTGTCAAATTATAGTGGTGAGTGCTGTCTTTTTATCACACCTTTTGTTGTGATGTAGGGGAACCTCACTGACACCATCACACTGTGCGTGCATAGATCACGTGTGTTTTTCTGTTTTTCATCTTAAACTTGTCTAATGTCCATTTCCTCCATTGTTACAACAACAACGTCTAATACAGCCCTGTATTTTCATCAACCGTTAAATCTGGAAGAAACGTGTGTGTGGAAATTTGTACACCTGTGTGTGTGCGCGTGTGTGTAAAGCAGCAGGATAGCAGTCTAAGTAGCCTTGGGATACAGTGTGTGAGAGGAGATAAGGATAACACACAAACACTCTGTTGGATTAGACATATTATTCTGTTACCTTTAAACACATACACCTAGCTACACACACACACACGCACACACACTAATACAGACCATGAATTTGGCATGGCACACAAAAAAAACACACGTATACACACTTTTCAACTTTCCATTCAATTACTGTCAAACACTTGGATATGCACAAATACACACAAACACATCAAATAATCTACAATACCCAACACTCAGCTTGATACTAGAGTACACACCCTGTGTGTGTGTGTGTGTGTGTGTGTGTGTGTGTGTGTGAGAGAGCAGCCGCGTGAGAGTGTCATGTGTGTAATTAATGCAGTGTGTCTGCACATTAAGAGGTGTGTGAGTGTGCATGTGAGTGTATTTGAGGTATATTTGCTGATAGTAGGTGTGTGTATTTTTGTGTCTGTATTTTTCGGTGGGTAGTACAGTATGTATATGTATTTGTAAACATATAACTGTGGTTCACAAAGATGGAAAAGGTACATGGAAGAGCAAATAACACCAAACATGAAGATAATGTGAGATATAATGAGGTAAATATTGCACTATCGGACACACTTGTTTGGTTTCGGGCCACTTGGATTATTACTGCACAAGCTGGAGAACAGTTGTTTTGCAGACAGCGGAAACAAAATACAAACCTTGTGTTTCAGTGTGTTTTACTATAGAAACCCAATAAATAAATAAATAAATGTCACTAGTATTTAATAATAATGAATAAAGAAGTCAAAATTATCACACAGTATCTCAAAATTATCACTTTGTAAATAATAATTTTGACATACATTCTCATTTTTGATTGACTAAGTCATAACTAACTGAAATTGAATTGCTTAGTAATAGTATGAAAAAATGAAATGCTATAGGAATATATGTATTGTCAATGTACTAAGTAATAATAGTGCACTCTACTTCAAATGTGTTTCCTTGAAAAAGTCCTGATACTTGATGATACATAATGTTGAATTGACATTATGTCTGCCCTTTGATGCTCAATTAGCATACTTGTTGTAGAAAATTTGCTGTAAATAATAAAAATGATTTTTTGTTTTTTCTTTACCTGAACATGTATTCCTCCCCTCAGGCTGCCTCCACCAAAAAAGTAGGGCAATCTCTACGTAGCCTGAGAGGCTGGGAGCCCTAGTGAAACACCCTCGCCCACACCTGACTGCCAGTTTAGCAGTCACATGTGAGCATTAACTCATTCACAACCATATGTGATAAATATATAAAACATAAATTTATTATGCAAGTTATTTCTCAATACTACACTTGAGTTTTTCATACAAGCCAAAATTGACATCTATGAAATCTGTCAATAACACGCTTGGCTACCTACAATTTGTTTTAGGTACTATAAGCAAGGTTGTAGTGGTGTGTATGCCTCCCATTAAAGGAGAGCTTATGATTATACGTTAGTGAATGGAGCGTTATATGAACTGAAAGTGTAAAAATAGTACAGAATGTCTGCATTTGTGTTAAGAAGTGGGTTGAGGAAGGAGGAAAGCAAATCTTGGAAAAAATATGGACGCCAATGTTTCACTATACCACCTACTCAACAAAATTACCATTTGCTGGCTCAAGGTCATTGCACATTACTTGTGCCGAGATGAAAACAATGCTCACAATATTGTTTTTCAAAGAAACGAGACCGGGTCTGAAGCCTGTTAGTGGCCCCTAGAGGCTGTAATATGTATTACGCCCCACTATACAAAAGAATTATAAAGAATAAACATACTGATAATTTAGTTTTCCTTATTAGCAATTGGGAAAAATGTAGTTACTTCTAACATCTCTTGTGTTGGGCTACGACGACTTTGTCATGGACAAAGGGGTTCGTCGATAAAAAACATGTACTCCTGATGGATTCCTAGTAGTAGTGGGTCAGGGGGTTACTAATAATATTGTGCATCATCTTTTTGGGGAGCAAGAATATCAAAATCTAATTTCATGGCCGGCAGGAGACATGTTGCTGTGGACCAAAGTGGACCAACGGGCTGACCAGCCAACTTGGACAGCCTTGGCCCACAACGGGGCCTAATCTCAGTCTGAAACTGTTTGTTTTTTTTCTACCACAAAATCTGGACATCATGCAGTCATCAATCCTTCCATTTATCAGTTCTCTAGAGTGCTTATTGTGTTCGAGGTAGCGGGGGGCTGGAGCCGATCCCAGCTCATGTTGGGAAAGCGGCGCACCGCGGACAGATCGACAGCCTATCTCAGGGCTGGATATATGGATAACAACTTCACACTTAACAGGCAATTTAGAGTCTCCAACTCACCTAACTGCATGTCTTTGAACTGTGGGAGGAACATACAAACTCCACACACAAAAATGGGTTCAAACCCCAGACCTTCTTGCTGCGAGGCAACAGTGCTAACCACTGAGCCGCCATGCGCTCAATGAGGGACGACGAATGAATATTATGAGAGTATCAGAGTTCACTGTTTTTGATCTGAAATTTAATAGAGGTAGATTACACAGCACGACTGTGACACTGAGCACAGAAGTAATTCTACAAAAGAAGGGCTCAAATGGGTGAAAATCCATCGGTGGTATGACCTACTTCGTTCAGGTTGTGTTTATTTGTTATTATGAATGAAACCAGATGCTAGTTTGGGAGAGAAAAGAAAAAGCAATGATTTGTATTTGACATAGGACGTTTTGCCTGTTTTGCTGCACTGTAGGTGATATTATTGGGTCTATAAATTGTCTATGAAACAACAAAGAAAACCCATAATTTCTTCTAGCAGCCTATATCACTAATTTTTAAAGGTTATTGTGTCGGCATTTTCACCTTCATTTGATAGAGGACAGTGTAGGAGTCGGGATAGAGACAGATTGTATGCAACCAGGCCGGAAACGAACCTGGGATGTTGAAGTTACAGTATATGGCATGAGCCGTAACCGCTCGGTTACGGCGCTCAATCCTATATCACTTTTTTGACCCTACAGTAAAGCTAAAGCCAAAAGTTTTGCAGAACCGACACATCGTCAACTGTCTACAACAGACTAATGCAGGCAGCTGCAGCTAAACACATTAGGCTCGGTGTTCAGCGCAGATTAAAATCATCACATCTTGGTCTGCCGATTGCTTGTGTGTGCGTCTGCGGTGTGTGAAGCAGACAGAGACATCTCCCCGTCGGCTCATTGTTTCGTGTGTGACAGCACCTTTTGTACGGCTTGGCGTCGGACGCTACTCACTATATAAAAGGGTCAGGCAGGGAGCAGAAATAGAGAGAAAGATTATAGTCAGAATAATTTCCACAGGCACCGAGAAAAGAGAATATGAAGACAATAAAGACTAGGTGGAAAAAGAGTAAACTGCACTGAGTAAGACACACACGTACACACACAAGATAATCAGTATGATGCCTTCTTTCGGTGAGAGTGTGAGAGAGATGTTTATGTGAATCAATGGTAATATAACCATAGCGTTTAACACTGGACACAGTTTTTCTGGGATCTTGAAAATATCAGCCTTTTAAATATGCCCTTTAATTTAGTCAGTTAACAAATAACAATTGTTATAAAACCCACACAGCAGCATATATTAACTTACATTTATCTGTGAGGTGTTTTTAGGTTGCAGCCTCAGAGCAAACATGACTATGATTCATTGAGAATTTGCTAAATTGACTCTCAATGTCATAAAAGTCCAGGTATCCTCTTACTCATATTGTTTAAATGCTATCAATGAGTTCCTAAACTGAAACCCTGCTGTAAAAGATCGATAAACCAAAGCACAAGTACAGTAATAATGCTATGGGGATAGAATCATGGAGAGTGAAAGAGGGAACGCAATGATTTGTTGGATTCAAAATGCACTTAAATGAAAAATGCAGGTACAGGAGGAGATACAAATTTGTACCAATTCAACCTGAAGTAAAAGTGCAGCTCCTACAATCAGTTAATGTACTGTACGGTAGCACAATGATCAGGGTGGCCGAATTGTACGGTAGAGGAAGCTCTCAACCACCAGCAGCACAAGTAGCTTGGTTCAATCCCTGGCATTCCTTGGCGGCCTGGCGGCCTGACTGATGACAAGTGTTCACATGTGGATCAAGTCCTTGACTTCACTCTCCTTAGGTGAGTGTGAGCAAGCAGCAACAAGGTCCTGCACTCAGTAAGGACTAGGCAGGCAAGATGGGAAATGTGGGCCGTCCCTGTCGCTACGATACTCAGGACACTTCCTGCGTGCCTGTAGCATTTTACATTGCATGAATTAGCCTTGCGGGCTACAAACGAAGTAGAGATGTCAAACTGGTGAGGACACTGTCCTTACGTTGAATAAGGTCTTAACCTAAAGTCCAGGGATCAGAGTTCACTGAGTTCATTCAGTGACTGGGCGAGCACCACGCTGACTTTCCACCATTTGGTATAATTAAAGGCCGTGTAAAGGAAATTCAAACATTTCTTTCACATTACAAATATTGCAAAATAATGACTGAAAACATGTGAAAAGACTGTGAACATTGTAGCACTGGATTGTGGAGTTAGACCGTTAAACTGTTTTTTTTGCCAGTTTTGTGTTCAGGATTTTTTAGCCGGGGCTGAAATCATGTCTCGATGACGCAGTGGAGTCATCCTTAACATGACCCCACCCGTCTTCAGAAACCTGGATTTGGAAAGCCAAAATAGAAACCCATGACATTATCAAGGGTTATCTTGGCTAGCTCAGTCGGTAGAGCATGAAACTTTTACTCCCAGGGTCGTGGGTTACATTCCATCGTCCGTAGCACCTTAGTGAGCTGCTTTGTAGGATTACATGCTGCCCTGGTGGATGATGAGAACTATTGTAACCCAACCAGATGAAGCAGCAAATCAAAAGAATGAACATAAAAGAAGTTAAATGCTACAAAGATCATTGTGAGTTGAGTGTTAACACTCTGCGTGATCAGCAGCACGAGAGACCTTTTTTTAAACTGCAGAGACTCATTTGATTCAGTCAGTGCTAACATCAAAAACACTGCATAATGGTGATTTAAACTGTGAACAGAATAAATCCGTGCAAAGTAGTCAAAATAAACAAATAAATCAGTACATGTTCTGAAAATGACGAAATGTTTTAGGGGATTTGTTGCAAGGTTAAGGGGATATTCCAACACATGCACCATGGTAGTATACAGCCCCCTTCACAGAGAAGACCATGTGTCTTCAGTGAGATTGATTTTTCTGAAAACTTTCTATGTTTTAAGAGAAACTAGTTTTCCAAAGGACAAAGGAACCACAAACAAACCACACGCAATTAGGATGGCAAGATATAAAAGCGTGTGAGACTTTATTTTTTTAACCTGGGCCACAGCCGTAGAAAGGATAGGCCAGCACGGTTTTGATGCAGTTTTCCTACAATATAGCCAGACTAACCTGTGTAGTAATAAATTCCTATTCAACTAAATATTTTTTTTTTGTTCCTATCTCCATTGTGGAACACACACCTTTACCAATTCTTTTCTTACATTTTACCTATATGCACAAATATTCAATACCCAGGTAAGCTATCTTCAAATGAGTGAATTGCTGAGCGTTGGGAAAGTTATTTCCCAAGTCATCTCTCTGAAGAAGACATGAGAAGAAGCCTGTAATATTCCTCAAAGAGATTCAGCAAAGGAGAGTCATTTGACTGTGTGTGTGTGTGTGTGTGTGTGTGTGTGTGTGTGTGTGTGCGTGTGTGTGTGTGTGTGTGTGGTGGTGTGGGGTGGAGGGGGGTTGTCCTTGAATGGCTGGATGGTGAGATAGAGGGCGTTTGTTTGAACAGCCAAGAAACAGAGGAGGTGACACCAAAGGGGGTCGGACACACCGGGGCTGGTAATAGGGGAGATGTTTGTGTGTAATGTAAGTTGACTTGAAATGATGTACAGACAGTAAGAGAGTGAAAGATGGTGATGAAGAGAGAGATAAAAGGGGGAATTGAGGAGAGAATGTGTGAGGGATAAACATGGGGGAGGGGGTTGAGAGAGAGGGACAAATAGAGAGACGAAAGCAGAGATGGAGGGCAGATGATGAGGCTCCTTCAATGAAGATGCCATACCCAAACAGATGCCAGCTGTTCCACAGTGTGTGTGTGTGCGTATGTGTGTGTGTGTGTGTGTGTGTGTGTGTGTGTGTGAGTGTATGCAATCATCCTCATGCTGTTGTGAGCTCATTACAGGAACAAATCTGAAAAGATTGGTGATGATGATAGAGATGATGGTAATGATGATGGTGGTGATGATGATGATAACATAATCATCATAACAACAATATCTGCCAATCTCAACCTGGATTCATTCTGATGTGATGTGATCTATCAGTGGACTATTTTAGGTTAAAAGGAACTGTTGCACCGGTCTACCCTATTAATACACACACCTGAATCATTATCAGATAAATAGACATGACGTAGGAACATGTGATGTTAATTTCACATGGGAACTGTGAGACATCACATAACAAACACATGTGATGTGAATTTGCATATAGACATGTGATTTTCAGATATTTCACACCTCAAATGTGGAAATACCATTTAACATAAATTTCCAAAACAATTTGAAAATCATTATCTCTGAATGTCTGCACGCTGCATTTTCCATATGTGAATTTATTGCGTGAATTGCAATTTCAAAAATTCACATGTGCTTTGTCTCTAAGTGATTGGTGATGATATGTTTTGTCACACTGACAGAAAGACAGAACTTTAAGCTTTCACATTATTGCTGAGGGAAAGCAGTACAAATTCAGTCAGAGAATCTAAACAGAAACCTAACAACGAAATGTTAATGTTTTTTTTAAGCCGCAATAGGTCTTTTATAGTTTCAAATAAGGTTGCAACAGATCACACAACTCACGATTGGGATCATATCAAGGTTTTGAGTTACGGATTGGATCGGCAGGATGGGGATCAAATATGACTTTTAGAGATGCCCCGATCACGTTGTTTTGCCGCCGATACCGATTGCTGATTGTAGATGAGCCATATCGTCCGATACAGATACAGATTGTTATTGTTGTTGTCACCACTGTCCCAAAAAATAATTCAAATCCGCCGAAAGTCAGTGTAAACTGTTAAAAACTTTAAATGTTATTCTTTTACTTTGCAAGATACTAATTTCTACTAAATAGAGCAATAACTCAATGGAACTTCTGTAAGTTAGCTGTTAGCTCCAGGGCTCTGGTTACTAGCTCTCCTGCTGATTTCAACACGGATTTGTTGTTCACAATGTAGCAGTAAAAGGGATTGGCAACGAGAAAGCATTAAAGCTGAAGTAGGTGAAGCAAATATGATTTAGTTATTTTTATAAAACGGTCGCTATATCGTGACAGTAATACATGAAACAGGTAACCTGAACTAAATCATGTGCCTCTGTGTCCTCCGGTGCTCCTAATGGCATTTGAAAGATTTCACAGACCGGAGGAAAACAAGCAGTAAGAGCTGATCTGAGGTCTGCTGTCTATGAGAGCCGGCTGTCTATTACTCGCGCACTCCGACCAAACGGTCAAACTAGGCCGCGCTGATCAAATATGAATCAATATTCTGTTACTGTAATGCCTATTTCTCTCCTCAAATGTTTTCAAAATCATCTGGTAGTGTACGGTTTAGCTGTAAAATGAGAAAGTTTGTGACTCCACCGCCATTGTGAAATCTGGTGAAGGAACGCTAAGTTCCGGTCATATGACCGGAGCACAGCCAATAGGAACGCTCTCTCAATGAAATGACCTTTGATTGGCCAAATAATTAAGCAGAGATTTCCGAATTCAATCTAATACAAAGGGACGACACGTCTGCTGTTCAGTGCGTTCTTTGTATTTACTTCCTTCTTCCGGTATACCTTTCCTACATTCTAACAGTGGCATGTTGACCATGGACATGACACATCACATTTAACAATAGAAGTTTAAGTAGTAAATGTTATGAATCAGAATTTTTGGATTCAAAACCTTTCAAGTAGCTTTGCTGATAAAGATATAAAAAGCAACTAAGACTTGCTCTCAGTTACAGAGGTATATTGCTGTATTATGTTTGTGGCTAAAGGTCTCACACATGCTCTTTTATGTTTCCTCATTTTCACAAACTCAGTGTCAAAATTATTTTTCTATGACATTATAACTAGCCTTAAAAAAGTGTTGGACTCTACTTGATGCAACTTGCCGACGCCCTGAAGCCAACAGGTGAGCCTATTGACCCCTTGAAAAGCCACCAGTCGATATCAACAAACACCAGAGGCTCACAGGCTGGAGGGGTGAGATTAGATGGGAACCTAACAAGTGACTTTCTTGTAGCTGACATGTCTAATTCTGTCCATACTTGGGATTTAGACAAAGGGGAAGATGGGAAGGATAGCCATAAGATAGTGGAGATAATGACAGTCTCTCTAGCTCACACATTTCCCAGGACACAGACGAACAAACAGAAAGATAAGCAGACTGACAAGTGAGTATAACAACCCCACCAACATGACAAGCCTCTGCTTGTCTTCTCTCTCAGGATTTAGATACGAACACAGATAGACAGAGGAGCAGAAAGACAGAGGGAAGAGCAGTGTGGGCCTTAAGGAGAGCCTCATTGCAGCGTCTTGTTTTGTGCATTACAACATTTGATCATGAGCGTTTAGAACATGACAGGCTGCTAACCCTAACCCTACTCGGGTGATCTCAAAATGCTACTCTGTCCATTACACCCAACAATACAGACGTGTAGGGCAAAAACATCATACTGCCAATTTTCCTTGGAGCCTTGCCAGTAGTGGAGCTAAAAATGGGAAGTTTGTCCTTAGGGTGGTAATAAAGGAAAGGCTATAGGGTTTATCCCATTGGGAGCATGGATATGCTTTTGAGATACACTATATGGTGTACAAGAGGGAATGTTGGCCCAGGGGTGAAAAAAATAGGCCAACAAAGTGTTTGACTTTGACAAGAGAGGCTGCTGTTCTTCTTACCAACAGTCAACATTGTTTTCATTTAATCATGACTGCAATAATATCCTAGTAGTTACTTTATTCCTAACACTGATCTGTTCCAAGGCTCAAAGAGCAACTACACCCAAGTTATAATTGAGCTGCCGTCACACATAAAAGGATAAAACAAGTCATGTTGTACATGTACTGTACAAGCATGGCTGCTGGTAACGTACCTGGTTAACAAGACTTCACAGAAGCCGACAGAGAGACAACGTCGTACTTGATCAATAAGTGATCAAGAGATGTATTTAATAAGTAATAAAATAGTAATAAGTGATCAAGAGATGTATTTTTCCTCTTTGCCTGTAGACACAACACACACAAGTGCTATATCCTGAGCTACTCCAGACATTTAAGACTGAAAATCATTAATGTTAACTTAACCACTCTGAAGAGTGAGAGAGTCTCTTAGAGTGTGGAATGGCACTATTTAGCCATAGCCATAATAGTGCCATTCCGCACTCTAAGAGACTCTCTCTTAGGGATGGCCCAAACGAAAATGTGAGAGAGCCCACACATAACGACATGTTATTTTAAATGTAACAGTTTTGTTCCTGTAGTGTGCTAGAGCCCATTGATATTGTCATCCAACAAAAACAGAAAAAGACCAAGAAAAAAAATATTAAAGAAAATACTATTTGTTTTGGATGACGTTTTTGTTTGGAAGAAATAATACTATCAACCCGGCTGAAAGCTTTTTTTGCCAGCCAGCATCCTCTACAAACACTTGAAACATCTGCCTGGCATCACAGCAAAACATTGATCGTAGATCAGCTTTACAACACACTGTAAATCACACCACCGTCCACAGTAACATTTATTAAATCACAAATCGGATTGGCTACCAGCTTTAGCACAGCCTCCCTGACACACACATACACATTTGTCTGTCAGACGGATACTCAAATATTTGTGGGTCATAAAACACGGGTCGTTTATAGTGCCAGGTTAATGGGACAACCACTGCTGGTTAATGTGAGGCATTTTACACAGATGCACAGTGTGATGCTACTCTTGTATGCATGTTGGCACAGAACTGTGAGAACAAAAACATCAGTTTAAAAAGTCATCCAGCAACCAGGCAACGGTTTATGTGGAAAACAAAACTAATAATACATATTATGGGTGTCAAAATTGACGATTTTAACATCACAATTCGATTTGATTTTTGATTTAAACATGTTTTTCAGCTCTGACTGCTATGAAGCAGAAACTGTTTTGAATCAATTTTGAATTTTGGACTGAGAACTGCAACAATTAATGATCAAGGGCTGAGTGCTGTGCCACTTGCTCTGTGTGTGTTTGAGAGACAAAGTGAAGAGAAGATGGAAGGTAATAAAACTTGCACACTAAGATGCTAATGGTAGTCTATAAGCGATGACAAACCAGGACTCTTCTTAGACTTGGGCCAAACTGCCCGGGCGAGCAGCGCCTGACGGCTGCCTCACTGAACTACTACTGTGTGGCTCACGCGTAGATTGTCCACACTGGCAGTGTTTCTGCCGATGCTAATGTTTGCCTTTCATAATGGCCTTTTCATTCCATTATAAATGCCATTTATTTATTTTAGACCAAAAAAGTTTAAGAAGCATTTGCTCATTTGTAAATAATAGTCATAATCCACAATTAAAACCTGTGCTATATATTCCTTGACTTCTGATGTATCTTATTACGCGGCTTTGTTGAATACTCGATTCTGATTGGTCAGTCACAGCGCTCTACAGTCTGTTATTTCTTTACAGCAGACCGTTGCTATGTATAACAGACCGTTGCTATGGGCGCAATTCTGATGTCGGACTCTGGTGGACCTTTTATGTGTCAAATTATTGATTTCCTAAGTAAATAGCCGTGTAATAAGTAAGGCATAATGTACAGCTAGCGAGTCATTTTTGTGAAATAAACCCCTTCATGGCGATGAGAAACCCCTCCGCAATGCATTAGGATTGCATGTTGCATCGCCCTGTTGGGGGTTTATTTCACAACAATGACCGGCTCGCTGTACATTATCTCTTACTTATTACGGAACTGACAATAGTAAAGTACAGAAGTTACGTAACAAAACTGCTGTAAAATACTCAATACACAAGGAACATGAACAGCTGGTTGAAAATCTTGTGTCTTTTTGACCCGTCCATCCTCCCCTCCCACCAGACCTGAATGGTCTTTCTCGCTCTTTATACTACATCAATTGCTCTGACTGTCTAATAATTACGCAGCTGGGTTTATACTGGAGTCAGTTGAAAGCCCGGTGCGTCTCATACAGACGCTAAAGGGTGCTTCGGTGCATCGGTATCAGAGGTCCAGGGACACTGACCAAGCGGCGGTATTTGATGAGTTGGGAGTGAGACCGGGT
Source organism: Sebastes umbrosus (assembly GCF_015220745.1). NCBI lineage: Eukaryota > Metazoa > Chordata > Actinopteri > Perciformes > Sebastidae > Sebastes > Sebastes umbrosus. The sequence continues at coordinate 35,702,397 of NC_051271.1, forward strand.
TGATTTATTAAATGTTTAAAGGCATTTCACTTGGTAAGAGAAAACTTTGACTTCCTGGCAATGCGAGATGACAAGTCAGGGGACCACCAAAGTAATTTGGATCATCCTCTGGGGACCATGAATAAAAAAATAAGGATTCACTTACTTTAACAAATTGTTTTCATGACTAATACAAAGCATATCTATAGAAGAAGGAAACTTGAACTGTCACAATGACACCACTGTTCTCAGAGCTGGCTGTCCATCTACTAAACAGCAGATTTAAAAGAGACAAAGACTCGGCCCTGATGACTCTTACGGTGCATCCTCGAAGTCTGTTCCTCCAAACACGCCATGGTTTTCTACCCTGTGTTCCAGAGGCTTATTCAAATGCCTCTCTGGCCAAACAAGCACTCATCACTTCACACCAGTCACATTAACAACAGCAGTGAAGATGGATCTTACTGGTGGTGGGCCTTTATATATAGACCTAGTGAAGTTTGAGTACAAGGCCAGGAAGGGTGCAGACATTGCTCTCACCTCAGTTCAGCTTCTCAAGCAAATTGAAAGACCTACAGTGTACTTTTCTTTGACTTCTGATGTATATCTTTAGTTATCTGCATCATTAAGCGTGTTCCTCAGAAGTGTTTTATGGGAGGAAAGATGTCTAATCAAAAGGTTTCATACGCGTCCACAAACGTTGTTTTTAAACAAGAATACCAAAGACTTTTGAACTTCAGAGGATGCTTGTGTTGTCAACTCACTTCTTCCGCTCAGGCTCTAGTTGAACGAACAGATGGCCGGAATCATAGAGATGAAAAAGAACTGATGCGTCTTTTGGAATTTATATATCGCAACTACTTCTTTTGATTAGTTGAAAAATATTAAGCCACATAGCAATAGTTAGTTTATACTAAAATGTGTAGATTAATAGAAAAGCTAATCGAAATTCAAGCAAAAGAAATCATCTTTTTTTCAGTTTGATGACATATTGTGAACACTTCGTATCGTAGCTGTCTGCCAGTAAAAACCTTCTCCTCAGTTCACCCCTATTTCCTATTCTCCAAACACACAAGACCTCGATAAAACTCTGCTCAAAGAGGTCATCACCATTATCCCTTACCCATTCAACCTTTGACTGTTGCATGCACTACTATCAACATTGTGATATATCCCTTGACTCAAAACCCACTGGAATGTTCTTCATCTTTTATAACTATTTGGAATATGTCCTTGTTATGTCTACATTCCCCCTTGTCATGGTTTGTTGGTCTGTGTCAAGTTGTTTCTGGATGAATGTATCGGTATCTGGCTGAGGAAATGAATCTCCTCTTTGACATTTAAGCTCTGGGAAACATTTTAAAGATAGGAGGTTAATGCAGGATAGCGAAGCTCTGGGGTTTCAATAAAAGCTGAAATCCACAAGGGCTGATGTATCGCTGTTGGACAGTAGTAGTGCGTGGAAACATACACATTGAAGGTACAGAATTTCACTGACTTTCTGTCATGAAATATTCATATTTTTGTGGAGAGTCTCTGTCTCTCCATCTCCTTCTTCTTCTCTCTCTGTGTAAGGAGCTACAGTATGGAGGTGCTCTATTTGTCACATCTCCAGGCAACTAATTATGTCTCACTCACTACCACACACACACAAAAGACATGGACAAACATGATGTAAGACCTGTAATAATACAACTTTGTTGTCGTAATCCTCACACACACAGTAGATCCATGTGAAAGGCAGTTAAAGCTGCAGTGGGTAGAAATGGAGCAAATATGATTAAAAATAGTTATTTTTATAAAACGGTCACTATATCCATGCATGAGACAAAAAAAACCGACATGTGCCTCTGTGTCCTCAGGTGCTCCTAATGGCATCTGCAAGATTTCACAGATCGGAGGAAAACAACTAGTCAGAGCTGATCTGGAGTCTGCCGTCCAGCTGCCGTCTATGAGAGCCGGCTGTCAATCAGTTGCAAACTCCAATAAAACGATCAAACTAGGCAGCGCTGTAATGCCTATTTCTAGCTGAAAAATGAGAAAGTGTGTGACCCTGCCACCATTTTGAGATCAGTTGAGTAAATACCAAGTTGGAGCACAGCCAATAGGAATGCTCAATAGCAAACACTCTCTCTCTGAAATGACCTGTGATTGGTCAAAGTCTCCCATTATGGGCTCTGAAAACAGAGCCATGCAGAGGTGCAGAAGTCTAGTTTCCTCTCAGAACACTTGAATTACAATATGCTGAAAGGTTAACATGGAATTTTTGCCCAATGATGCCAAAAATATACTACCTACCTAACCTTAACCATTCAAGATCAATGCCTAACCTTAACCATTCAAGATCAATGCCTAACCTTAACCATTCAAGTTCAATGCCTAACCTTAACCATTCAAGTTCAATGCCTAACCTTAACTATTCAAGATCAATGCCTAACCTTAACCATTCAAGATCAATGCCTAACCTTAACCATTCAAGTTCAATGCCTAACCTTAACCATTCAAGTTCAATGCCTAACCTTAACTATTCAAGATCAATGCCTAACCTTAACAATTCAAGATCAATGCCTAACCTTAACCATTCAAGTTCAATGCCTATCCTTAACCATTCAAGTTCAATGCCTAACCTTAACTATTCAAGATCAATGCCTAACCTTAACCATTCAAGATCAATGCCTAACCTTAACCATTCAAGTTCAATGCCTAACCTTAACTATTCAAGATCAATGCCTAACCTTAACAATTCAAGATCAATGCCTAACCTTAACCATTCAAGATCAATGCCTAACCTTAACCATTCAAGTTCAATGCCTAACCTTAACTATTCAAGGTCAATGCCTAACCTTAACTATTCGAGGTCAATGTCTGAACTTAACCATTCAAGATCAATGCCTAACCTTAACTATTCAAGATTAATGCCTAACCTTAACCATTCGAGGTCAATGCCTGACCTTAACTATTCAAGATCAATGCCTAACCTTAACCATTCGAGGTCAATGCCTGACCTTAACCATTCAAGATCAATGCCTAACCTTAACTATTCGAGGTCAATGTCTGACCTTAACCATTCAAGATCAATGCCTAACCTTAACTATTCAAGGTCAATGCCTAACCTTAACTATTCGAGGTCAATGTCTGAACTTAACCATTCAAGATCAATGCCTAACCTTAACTATTCAAGATCAATGCCTAACCTTAACTATCCGACATCAATGCCTAACTTTAACTATTTGAGATCAATGCCTAACCTTAACTATCCGAGATCAATGCCTAACCCTAACTATTCAAGATCAATGCCTAACCTCAACCATTCGAGTTCAATGCTTAATCTTAAGTATTCGAGTTCAATGCTTAACCTTAGCCATCTTGCAAGATTTTCCCAAATTGTGGATTACCTTCTAGACTTGACCCTGACCCATGACTCTGACAAACTGTATAACCTACTGTACGAACATTGTTAGGCCTAAATAGTTATGTACCAAAATCTCTCCCATAACAGAATTAAAGATTTGGGATGACATCACATGCTGATAAGTTTGTGTTCCACTCAGAAGCTAGTCAGCCTAGCTTCCTAGCGTTAGCACTGATTCCTACTCAATTTTACTTTTTGTTCATGTTATTTCCTGCTGACGCAGGTGTTTTTGATAATAACAGTTTTGACCAACTAAGTACACTAAGGATGCAAATACTAATTTCTGCAACGTGAAGTTCTACTTTAAACATGATAGCCACACTCAAGGTGGTTACTATATTGTCAAGAAAAGTGGCTGTTGTGACAAGCTCTGTTTTTTTCTCTTCAGAGCTATTGTTCAGATTGGTTTTATTTGTTCATAGTCTACTGCTAATCTTACATTTCATCCTGATACAGGCTACTGTCCCCACCATTCTTGTGTGTAATTGCATATTTCAGATGCGGGGAGTGGGCTCGCAAACATGACTTTGAGGTATGTCTACACTCTCAGGGATGGGGAGAGGAGACGCTGAGCTAAGACGGGCCCGTGTGCACTGTCCACACATGGTGTAAAAACAGCACTCGTGGACTCATCATGATACAATTTTGTCTGAAAAAAAAAGATGTGGGGGAAGTGTCTGACAGAGGAATTGTGCTGCCTTAATGAAATGAGTCTGTGCTGCCTACTAAAGCGCTCCTCCGGTCACGGCGGCGTTGAAGAACCAGAATTTAACCCTAAATTTAACCCCCAAAAAGTTACATTGACTAAGTGGTTTTCAAAGTTGTCAAAGTGGGGTACCTTGGCAGAGTTTCAAAAGGTCATCAGTAAAGTAAGAATTAACTTTATTTTGCTTTTTTAGTCCACTAAAAGGATTCAAATTGATGGCTCACAGGTGAGGTATTGTGTCTACTGGTGGCCTTGTTATACGTCTGTAAGGACAACTGACAACTGCAGGCAGGGTATACTTTATAACAATAGACATCAACAACAGAAAATAGCTGTGCGAAGCATTGACAGAAGTCAATTACAGTAATTTATGTCATAGCTATGTAATAAAGACAATATTGAATTCCCTCTCCTTGTGGCTGTTTTGAACTCTATAAATTGATGCAAGCTACTGTGTGATGTGCATTACGGTAGACTGAGAATATATCCGATATTGTTGCAAATATGTAAATGATTCATTTGAAGCTGAGAACAGGTATTTAAGGTCTGATCAAAAATAATCTATTAGGTTTTATAAGAATCTATCTCAGTATGAATAATATGAACATGTTGTGAATGTGAATATTTTAGGCGCCATGAATATATGATTCTGGGCCAAAAGTGATTAATATTTAATTGAACAATGATTTACAGTATAATGTTCCATTCATATTGCGTATGAAGTGTAGAAGCAGCTGCACACACGCACACACACACACACACAATAACCTGTATTTTCTCGAGAACATAGCTCAGCATGGTTTCTACCTCTTGACAGGTGAGGAGGTGAGATGAGGAAGGCTCAGGCAGGCAGTTATGTAACTGCTCCATTTCTACATGTGTATGTGTGTGTGTGTGTCAGTCATGACATTTCTTTACTATCCATGAACTATAATGTTAGCAGAAAAAGAGTCCAATTGTTTTGACGTTATGATACACATTTTAAGAGCATGTGTGTATAAATGTGCAAATGTGAACTAGTAACGCTAAAATTCATTCGGTGAACTCAACTGCAATGTCGTTATAATGGAGTTATTATGTGACTCTTGTCCAAACAGATATGGATTTATAAAGGACTAATGTGGTTGTGATCAACGGAGCATTTCATTCTTGTCAGGATAAAAACGCCCCTGATACAGGTTCATACTGATGACATGGACAGATATCCCATTTCAATGTTAAGAGGTGGCCACGCCAAACCCACATGCTGAAGGTGATGCACCTGACAGAGATGCTCAGTCAACAACGTTACGCTTAGGCCAGACTGCCCGCTTGAGCAGCGCGTGACGGCTGCCTCGCTGAACTGCTGCGTGTCTCACGCGTGTGCCATCCAAACTGGCAACGTTTCTGTTGCTGGCCTACTGCTGTCAGCCCTTTCTTTCTACATAGAGTCTGCCTTTCATAATGGCCATTTAATTTCATTATAAATGTCATTCATATTTATTTTAGACGGAAAAAGGTTAAGAAGTGTGAGCTCATTTGTAAATAATAGTAATAATCCACAATTAATACCACGTACTTTATTCATTCATGGAGCCCTGCAAGTCACTGAATTTCCTACAATACTGTCCTGCAAATATTTCAGAATAAAAGCCTTGTGTTGACAAATGAAGGAATTCTGGCGGCTCTAACCTGTTAACATGGACGCCGAAATAAAAAACAACAGGTTCCGCAGCCGCAACGCGCTGCTGACGTTCCCTGTGTGGTCGGGGCGTTTGAAGCTGCAGCCGTGCATCAGGTCTCTGCCATAGCTTTAGCTGGCAGTGTGGACGCGCAGGTTGATAACTTTTTTACTGGATATAAACCAACTGGAAAGTCAACGCGGGGAAATTCCCACAGTGACGCGGCGCTCATTCTGTAATTGTCTCAATCCTCAGTCAAAAAGTCAAAATTTATTGAAAAAAGATAGATGTAATCCTTTCCCAAATGCCCGACATGTTTTTGTCTAACGAAATATTCTGCTTCAAGCCATATTTGTTGGCGTCTAGTCTTTCAAAAACAACATTCACTGCGGTCAAAATCAGTTTTCTTCCCGGCACACACCTGTATTAACATTGCGGTCTAGCAATAATCTAACAAGAACAAGACCATGCAGAAATTGGAACACTGTGACTGTGAGATATTTGTGAGGTTCTCTGCTCTTGTTGCAGCGTTAGATTTAGTTGCTTTTGAGCATCTTCCTTATAAAACTATCTCTATATGTTTCATTGGCTATGCAATGCTGTCATAAGGCTCTGATTGAGGAAAAGAAACACTTTCTTTGTTATTAATTCCAATCGATCGATTGATTGATTGATTGTTAGTGTTACTAATGATCAATTAAGGGAAATGCTTAAAATGTGCATCCCTAGTTGAAATAATAAACAACAGAATTCAATTTGTCAGTGATATTTTAAAGTATTAAAAATATGAGTCTGACAGCATAATCTTCAGATAATAAATTCCTCGTTCTCGTTTGCATTTTCTTTTTCTTCTGCTGTCTTTCTTCTTCTCTTCCACTTCTCCTTCTTTCTTTACTCATCTTTATCTTTGAGTGTTTTGGTGTTTCACCCGTCATTCGTCCTTGCTGTTTGCTCTTACATCTTACATGTCTGACTGACAAAAAAAAAAAAAGCAAGAGAGGACACACAAGGACAAGTTGTCACGGCAACAAAATGATATGAGAAATGAGCGAGGACGTCAAAGAAAGAGAGTTAACGAAGAGATGGCAGTTAAGCAAGGGGACAACACGTGGGGAAAAAAATAATGTGAGACAGGAAAGACAGAGAAGGATTTACTGGGGGAAAAAATGAAAGTGAGGGCAGTTTAGATGAATGAGCAAAAGAACAAACTGGGGAGAGATGTGTTACATTTTTTAACGTCAAGTTTCAATATGTTGCAATGTATGTATGCCATCGTATTGATGATGGAAGAGAGGAGGAAAGGTAAAAAGTGGACAGAAAATGGAGGTGGATGTATGGTGAATGAAATAAACAGAGGAAGAAGGATGGAGTAATGAGGAGAGAATAAAATAGCCCATCATCAAGGTACAGGAGTGATGAGGCTATATTCTATATTAACTTTATTGACAACATTTTGTTAATCGGCCGCTGAAAATAGTCTCAAACAAATGCACTATTTCCTCATGTTTGAATTGTGTTTTTGAACTGTTTAATGAAATCACTCAGCCATTAAAAACAAAATGAAACTATAAATATTTTACCAGTTTTTAAAGATGTATATCTTCAGTAGGAGCCAGTGGGCGTGGGACTGTGTCATAGACAGGGTATGGAAGTCAGAATGTACTTAAAGATGGACTTACTTTAAGGATTTAAGGTTATCAAGTCCATCTTAATACAAAACTCTAATGCCATATGTATGGCATTCTTAATTTTAATCATTCCCCCTGTCCGTACCGATTCTGCTCATCAATTCCGGTTAACGATTCTTGATTCCAGTTCTTTGAGGAGCGGGGTCAAAATAGGTCACTTAGAAACCACAACTAAGAAACCGATAAACAGAATTGAAATCAAAATTTCTTAATGATTCCTTTGGAATTGCAATTTTGGAACCAGTTCTAATTTGCATCCGGTTCTCGATGCCCCAACCCAGTGCAAAACACTGAGCTGCAGTCATGTGAAGGTTTGACAGAACCAGCAGTACGTAGATGCACGTCAACAACTCACGACATCGGCAAAAACAAGTTTTGATCATAGCTCAAGCCCTTTTTAAAAACACATATTGAAAAATGGTCCTCACAGTTTTGAGTGTATTCTGTGTTATTTTATGCCCTATTTCCATTGGTTGGTTTGTAGACTGCGGTCGTAGCCATAGACTGTACATAGGCAGTGGACGTCACCCCTGTGACGTCACCCATTGGTTTGTGGACTGCCATTTTGAAGCCTTGAGTTTGGCATTTTGTCACCATCTTGGTTTTTGGCTGTTGCCATGTTGTTTTTTTGCAACCAGGAGTGACACGAGAGGATGGAATGAGAGGATGGAGTTCAGCACAACCCAGAACGCTGAATAAGACATTTTCAGGTGACCAACAAGGTCATAATTAACTTTCATGAACTGAAAACACACTGTGAAAGAGTTAAAGTTCTAAGACCAAAACATGAACACGACAACACCATGGTAGCAACCTCTCAATCACAAGGTAGCCACGCCCTGAAGCATCCCCTGCTTTATGGTCTATGTGACTCTAAATGGGACCATAATTTACTAAATGAACATCATGCTGTATTGAAGAAGACTTGAAACTAGCGATTGTGACCATAAACTCATGTTTACAATGTTTACTGAGGTAATAAATCAAGTGAGAAGTAGGGTAATTTTCTCATAGACTTCTATACAATCAGACTTCTTTTTGCAATCATAGACTGTATATAAAGATGGACGACATGACAGCTCCCCAAAAGTGAAGCCAAAAAATCTGGATCGCCCCCTGGTGGCTGGCTGCAGTATAAGTCATAAAGCCTGCCTCCTCCGTGTTAGTGGATGTGCCAAACTTATAAGTCAAAAACAAGTCAAATACATTTTTCCCAAAGATGCTCTGTCATTTTAGGTAGTTCTTATCACCCTGATGTGTGTTTAAGCGTTAATTTTTTTCTGATGCGTTTGGTTTTAATTAGTTATTTGATGCTATAAAAAGATGTCATGATTGGCAGCTGTAAGTCTCTCTCTTGCTGACAAGCTAGAGCTCGGCTTGCGATTGGTTCGGGCGGCTGACCTCGACACCGCGGCACATCGCTACATCGCAGACTCTGGCTCCAAATGACGTCAAAACCTCAACATGACAGCGCCCCTATCTGAGATATTTTGGCTTCACTTCTCTACAGTGGTAGGAAATGCCTTGCCTTTGGAAAAACTAAATAACGAGAAACGATAAAGAAAGGAAACAGTTGTCGAGAAAAATGAGAGGGAGCTAAACGTGAAAAACACAAAATACTAAGTGAGAAAAGAAGGTTGAAATGGAGGGAAGTAATCAAAATAGAGAGGACAGACAAAGGTGAGCAGGAAATATACAAGGCAAGATGAAAGAAAGAAATGAGGAAAGGATGAGAGAAGGAGGAGAGGGGAGGTGGACAGAACAGAAGAAAAGAAGAGAGAATTGTGGGAAAGGAGAATAGGAGGCACGGAGGTGCAGAGCAGACGAAAGAGTAGCGATAGGGAGATGCCGTTAATTCGGAGTTCAGAGAGATTTTTTAGTTTGACACACTCGGCAGGAGGCCTTTGACTGCTGCTGCCTTTGAACTACAGTACACACACACACACGCACACACACACACACACACACACGCACACACACACACGGTTGGCCAAGGATAATGTTCGCTTGGAGGTAAAACAAAACAGAGAAAAAGAGCACAAATGGAAACCACAGATCCTTATTTGTGTATTAATTTCTATTGGTTCATCTTGCCTGTAAATGTGACATACTATCAAAGGCCACACTGGCTTCTACATACAGAGATATCATCATCGTGAAGATGAATGTGTGTCTGTTACGTTTGGAACAAACATGACATGGAATAAAGCTCCTGAAGGTCTTATTATGTAGAGATGCTGAATACCTGCTGATGATGATAATGCCAATATAATTCTTAACCCCACAATGAGACAGTACAGACCTCCTGTAGACCACCTGCCCTGTATGGAGTCAGATCAGTCTCATTATTAATGAACGCACACAGAGGGAATTACAAATGTAAGTATGGAATTTGATTTTAGTAATTTCCAGGTCTGGATAAATATGGAAATAAGAAAAGAGAATATGGAAACATATTTGTGTTTCTAGACTATTGCCCCTATGGAAATCAGATTAATTTCATTATATTCACCAGAAGTATAAAACATGTCAGCCCGTTCTCATTCCCAGGACGTCAAATAACGATGCTTCGTCAAAGCCAGTGGCGTTCGATACCACCGCACAAGGCGCCCTTTAGCGCCTGTATGAGACGCACCGGCCTTTTACATTAACTACAATGTGAACCATTCCACAGCAACAGTTAACGCACAGGTGAAGTGCTATGGTGACGTAGTTTAAAGAGCGAAAGAGGCATACAGGATGGGTGAGCAGGCGGGAGGGGAAGCGGATGGGCCCAATAAACACAAGGCTTTCATCCAAGAGACCGCTGTTTCGTTTCACTTTCACTTTACAATAAGCTGTTTGTGTCATGTTCACAACGTCCAGTCAAGTTTTCACTTTAAAAACTTGGTAGTTTTAAGCCCAACCATGTTGTTGTTTTTTTTCCTAAACCTAACTAAGTGACTTTGTGCTAAGTGTTTAATATGTGGTTAATTCACAATATTAAGCATGTGTTTCTTACGACCAAAAAGCAACACTGAGGGGTCTGACAAAGTGTCAAAGTGTTACATATCCCTTATGAATTAAAAAAGAAAATACCACTTATTTGTGACAGACATGTCTTTCTTCTTTGATTTCTTTTTCCAGCAACCCAAAAATCAAATAAATAACGACAATGACTGGTATATTTGACGTCAGAACATCTCTGACGACAAACGAAGTCAAGCATTTTTACCGGATCGATTTAGAGATATTCCCAAGTAAAAGTCCCGTATTTGTACGTTGAAATATCTACATTTCTGAATACTTGCGTTCTTATAAAAAAGACATTGCTCCATAATTCCTGATGATGACTGAAGTCAACTGACTTCAGGACATCTCTGACCACATACACAGAGAAAATCAAACATATTTACTGTATCAATTTAGAGATTTCCAAATTAAATGTCCTCTACAAGTGTATGATTCAACTTTTTTCCCATCGTCTAGTGTCAAAAAAGTTAATAAAAATTGCAATAAATCATAATATTAAATCGCAATACTTACAGAATCCAATACTTAAAAATGTTAATATATATCGAATCGGCTCACAAGTATCGTAAGTAATCGCGTTAGTATTAAATAAGATAAGCATATCATCCCAGTCCTAATTAAAACCTAGGGATGATAAACCTTTTGAACTGATGAGAAAAGAACACATCCAACGATATAACCACATATTTAAAGGCCAACTTCGGCAAAGTAACATATTGGAATGATTGCAGGGCAAAATTTCATAAAAAAAAAAAATTCTACCAATGAACTGCTAATGAGGAAAATCAACTTTCACACTCACTCACATCAAGTCATTCATGTAGCCCAGAAATCAAGTCTGTCCCAGAAAGATTTATGGTTTATGCAGCATGCAACATTATATTAGAGAATGAAGGCAAACCAAGCCCCAGTAATATGTTTCTAAGATGGTTGCTAGTAGGCAGAGTGGAACGGCACTTTTGACTGAAGATGAAAGATGCTGCTTGTGTTAATACTGTCAACTTGGATCTCTCTTCCTCTCTCATTGACACACACCAAGAACACTGGTTATCTTGATCAATCTCTTGATATGCGGTTTCTTGTCCCTCGATCTGTATTTCAAGACCAGATCCTGTGTCATGAGTGTTTGATTTCCATCCCTTTCCTCTGATTTCCTGCACCTCTCCCTCCTCCCTCTGTCTGTCTCTTTCCTGCTCTAATCATTCTCTGTCTCCTGCCTACCTCACTTCACTCCCTTCATCTGTACTCATTGCTTGACATTAAGGCACTAGCTTTGTATACAGTGTGTGTGTGTGTGTGTGAGCATTAGAAAAAGGACACTTTTCCTGTTTGTGTGGGTTTTACTCTCTTTTAGCTCTGTTTTTGGTCTCTATCAACTACTGAGGGAAATAACTGTCTCTTTAGTTGCTGAATTCTCCACTATGTACACCATGGATGTATAATAACAGCTGAATACTGGACCCCAAGATGGCGCCTATTCAGTCCAATGAGAATTGCTCGCCTGGCACAAACTCCAAAAAAGGCTTCTAGCTTCCAGGTTACGTCCGGGGTTTGGGGCCCACCATGCACATTAGCGTTTCTCCTATTGGCTCCGTCCGTGACTGCTTGGCCCATTGACTTTACATCGTAATGACGTCACAGATGTTTAAATCACTTTTCTTGGCTCAAGGAAAGTTTTACAAGTATAAACCCTCCATGGATCAAAAATTCATAATAGAGTCATAATCGGATTTGTTGCAGTTTGAGGTGTCCTGTCAACAGTTTTACAGGCTGCGGCGCTGTATCCAGGTCTTATTATACATCCATGATGTACACCAGATCGTCTCTAACTGTGTGTAACAGGTGGTTTTTCAACCTTTTTGGTTAAAAACAAACATTATCAGAGCAATGAGCCAACCAGAACAGAGAAGGTGCAGCTGCACAGATCAACGGTGGTTTTCAAATTGACTATCTTTGAAGTACCCCCTAACCAGCGCAAAACATTTTTGGTAGGTTGCTGTGGCAGTTACGAGTTAACAGCAGTTAACGATGGCATTGAAAATAGGAATATTTTTATTATACAATGTGGTTTATCAAATTTAGATTTAAATGTTTTTGTTAAAGTTATTATAGCATAATTATATTAAATTATATTTTTTAAATTATCATTTAAAAAAAAAAAAGGCTCACATACACGGCGCAGTTATCCAAAGTACCTTTAAGGGTGCTAGTACACCCATTTTTAAGAAACACTGAGCTAAACAATTAGCTGAAAGTCACTATAATGACCTCTCTGAATTATTACGTGTACCACGCGTGGGTTGTCCACACTGGCAGCGTTTCTGTTGCAGCGCTGCTGCTGCATTTGCTGCATTGACCTCATTGACCTCATTGACCTCATTATTTGTAAAGCATTTCTTGATGCCTCTTATGGTTTGGCAAATTCTTGACTGTTAATCTTAATTTGCTTGTGTTTTATTTATTTACAGATTTCAGATGCCTAGCCTGTCAGCTCTTGTCTGTCAACTGTCACAATAATAATACTTTTAAAACATGCTGTGTATGTGTTTGTATGTATTTGTTGTGTAAATTGAGTGTGCTGGACAACCCGGGGCAGGGAAGGAACGGGCAGATCGAAGGATCACACCAGAGAATGAACCGATAAAAAACTTATGGCAGGAAGAGGAAGGATGAAGGAAAGGAGTTATTTTTGTTATGTATTAGCACCTTTGTAATGAAAGTCCATTGATCTTTGTTCATCAATATTCTACAGATCAGCAGAGGGCTGGGTGAAGCATAGGTACCACAGTAGGATACACAAACACATTTGTGTAACTACACTTCTAAAGGTCCTCCATTGACTGCATGCCTTCCTTAGTGCAGTTAGAGTTGGATTAGGGGGGGGATACATTATCAGTCGCTAAAGCTTTAGACATAACCAATCAAATCACCTCGTTCCCTTCCCTCTGCCACAGTGCTCTGATAATTTGGTGGCAGAATGAGAGCGTTCTTTTTCCACTACCAAAGCTTCTCCCCTGAGGAAACTGATGCCCATGTGCACAGAACAAGCAAATATACAGCACCTTCCATTAAATTAGCTCAGGAGGAGATAACACATTTGGTTAATTTGTTTTGCTCTGGTCCTAAGAGAACAGTTGCACAGTATAGGAAATGGCTTAATGATATTAGATGGTTCAATGATATTAGATGAAAAGCCAAATAAGAGTTGGAAGCAAACCGCGGGGACAGTTTGGCTCCAGGAAGGGGGCCTTCGAGCAGCCACTCCCAGACATCTGTAGAGGATGCAGCATGGATCCACAATCTGTTATGTTCAATGACAACACGGCTACACTCAAAACGTTGACATTAAAATTCTAATTCAACATTTTAATGCTGCAGTTTGGTCGTTTTTGCATGTCTATTCATTCTGTTTACAGCCAGTATTTTTGCGCAGATAAAGATTAGGCTTATAGAGATGGACCAATATATGTTTATATCGCGGATCACAATCGTGAATGTCATCATGAGTGACTTGAAAAAGCTGTCTAGCTCGTTATCATGATAGAGAAATGAAAACTGCTGTGGCCTCTCTGCTCCGCCAGTATATGTGTGTGTGTGTGTGTGTGTGTGTGTGTGTGTGTGTGCTCGCACTCAAAATAAGCCTGTGGTTCATCGACTCTCTAAAGGTGGGGGGAAGGGGTGGGGGAGGAACAGATACTCTGACCTGTAGCTCTTTATAAATCCTTGACACAGACAGAGAGCAGAGGAAAGAGCCAGAGACAGCAAGGTAACCTGGTCGCTACATTTTCATAAAGTCCCGACCTCACCTGCGCACTGTTATTGGCTGGCGGCTACACAGCCGCTGCCCAAAGACTGACGCCCAGAATTTATATACATATCTTTGTAATATATTCCACTTAAAACTTATTTTTGTTTGCATATCATTACATACAACATATATTTCCACAGTATGTCCATTAATGTATTTGGTTAATAAAAAAAATAAAATGCTTCCACAGCAATATAAAATAGATATTAGAGAGGGAATTATGACCTGTTTACCTTCCTAACACTAGCTCTAAGCAGCTTGCCAAGATTTTTTTTTTTTTTAATCAAAGCAAAATTTTTAAATAATCATAATCATTTGAATTGTCTGTTTTTATGCAAATAACCACTATAGATGACAAAAGCAAACTAAAGTACAGTATGATGTACAGTAGGCTACCCTCCCCCGGAAAATAGGGCTTCCCCAGAAGCTACGGTGTAATTCGAACACTAATTTACCATGCGTATAATGATTTTTTATGTAAAATATATCGCACATTGAATGACATCAGATCTAAAATGTTATTCCTTCATTTAGCGCAGAGATTTCAAAAGTGGCAGATACAATTTCTGAGTGGCAGACAAAAAAACAATGCTTGCCTATCACAGTGGCAGGAAGTGAAAAATGTTAATTTCAGACCCTGGTGACCACATACATGAAAGAGATAATAAAGTTTTGAAATTTTAAATAGGATAAATCATGATGTGATACATGATTAAGATCATTAATGGTCAATAAAGGATAATTCACATTATCGTCTCTCTCTCTCTCTCTCTCTCTCTCTCTCTCACAATAGTGAGTGAACACGAGGAACCAACTGTAAATTCATTTAGATTTGTATACAGTGTAACGGAGATACTGTAGTGTGAATGACAGGATTTGTGTGTGTGTGTGTGAGAGAGAGAGAGAGAGAGAGAGAGGCTGAGAGAACAAAGAGAGAGTAGTGTGAGTCGTACTCTCACTTTCTTTTAGAAAGCCATTGTGTGATTGGCTGTCGTGTATCTAAGAGGTGGTTGGGGCGGGGATTCTCCCCAAAAAACAACCAATCGCTGCTCTTCATAAAGATACTACGACAATCCCATTGGCTCTCCTAACAAGCAATTGACCAACTGAACTGCCCTGACCAAATATGGATGTGTGGTAACCCGGTCACCATCAAATCACCAGGGGCTCTTCTTTGATTCTTTGAAACTCTCGGTTGCACCGTTTTTCTCTTTTATTTTTTCTCTTTCTTAGAGGAAATAAAGATAAAGTGTGCATGATAAGGAATGCATCATTTCAAACAGGTGCACTCTGTTTTTAGCTCAGTGCAGCGAACAGGGCAGCATCCAATGCATCAATATGGCAATTATCCAAACAGCAACCATAACTACTACCATTTAAAGGTCAACCCGATTTCTTTCCAAAAGTATCAAAGGTTTCAGTCGTTTGTAATAATAATGTAACATGCTAAATATTGTGTGCATGTGTCGGAGTTTTTGTCAATCTGGTCATGAGTGAATTGGAGTTAATGTGAAAATTCGGTGAAGTTCATGACTGCCAGCCTGACTTGTGCACCGCATCCCTCACTTGGTATTGCAGCCTCAATTTCTTAAGTTTGTCACGGCATTGTTCTGCTGTTCTATTGCACCCATGCCCATGTATATACTCTCAAATTATCCCATGAATTTTTGCATTTTTGTGTTTATTGTCCAATTGGGCTTGGATGTTTTAATTTGCCCGAATTTCAAGCAAGCTTTTAATTTCTTCGTCAGACCAGAGAGATCTTTTCGCAGCTATGTCTGAGCTGGACAGTCGCATAGTCATGACAACGCATAGTCATGACAATGTGTTCTAAATAGCGGTCCACTTCTGTGTTTTGGTAAAGTTAGCTTTCACACCTGATGCAAACCGCAGCTGAGTACACATGAACCATACTCCAGACCACCTTTTCAAGTGTACTAGGATCTGGAGCGGGTCCCCAATGTGAAAGCACCTCTAATCTTCCTTGACAGTCTGTTTCATCCTTTGGGCCATGGAAGCAAACAACATTGAGTGCTTTCTTTTGTGCGGCACTTTTGGTTTAGTCATCGTTACATTAGCGTACGTGGTATCATCACAAAACAAAGGATCAGCAGCATGACCTTTGTCATGTACATGCAGAACAATAACAAAGGTCTAATTTTGATCATAGCGAGACACACTTATGGTGTCTATAGAAAAGGAATCCGTGTCAGTGTATGCTGTTATTTTGTGACTGACACAGAGAGTATCTACTTTCAGTAACAAGACGTTGTGAAATACACTTTCAGTGAGAGGAAAAATGTCTGCTGTGTGGCAGTTGTTTGATCTCAGTGACCCATTAGTGAAGCTGCGACAGGATGATGTCTTAGGTTGTGTTAAGACTCAAACTGAGACAAAGCAGACACCTCGAATCAGCCAAGAATGACACCACAGTTGAGCTGATCCTGCCTCTAAAATTATACTTTTACAGTGTTACTTCTAAAAAAAAGTAATTACATAAATAAATGACTAAAATTAATTAAATACCACCAACTCTGGTTTGAGAGTGAAAGAGAGACTGAATAAGCATTAGATATAAATAAATAAGTAAGCACCGTGACATTTTCACTGTTTACTAATCCTGTTTGAAAGGAGTATTTTTGCCTATTTTTAGGGGGTTTCCCAGTGTTTAATTAACCTGTATATACACGCTAATTTTGGTGGAGAAAGTGTCCATCAAAACATGGTTCAAGGGTATGAAACAAAGAAAAAGCTAAACGCCCATACAGTAGCACCAAAGTGATTACTGTATATACTACATATACTACAACTGTTGCACACAATACTATCTATAAAAACCAATCAAAGTTGTACATGGCACCAAAAAAGTAAAGTTATCCGAAAAGGCTGCATAAAAACAAAAACGGCTAATTAGCAAAGGTTTCAAATAGCACCATAATCTCTCTAAAAATCATTCATATTTACAATGAGACAAGGCACTTGATAGCACCATGATGTGGTTCTTTCATGCTAATCACCTGTGATGGTGTGGAGCAGCGTGCTTTAGTCAGTGCAGTGGGGTGCTGCGAGCTGAGGACTGGTGACAGCGTTAATCAGTCAACCAGTAGACATGACAGCCTTAATCAAGGCAATGAGCGGATGGCAGGAGTGCTCGCTAGCTGAAAATCAACACACAGTCCATTTGTACGTCTCAATTGCTGACTGTGATGCATATAAATAACTTGCACGGCCCATTACACTCATCACACGCTGACAGAAACACACCGGGTTACACGCGCGCACACACAGACGTTCTGAGAGCGGCTCAATCCGACAACTCTCAGAGTTGTCAGAGTGAATTACCTGCATGTCAAAATGGAACAGATAAATTGTCGGGAGAGCACAGCAAATTGACTCGGTCAAGGCTGCTGATCTGTTGTTGTAGTGCAGAGAGGACAGACAGATAAACTCTTAAACACACACACACACACACACACACACACACACAAACACACTTCAGTCTGTTTTACCCAGAATCCATCAAGTCCAGCACCAGTTGGACTACACTGACACCACTTAAACCACAAATTCAACATGAATTTAATAGTTAAAAACACGGCGCTATGAAGATATAATTTCGTGAGTTTAAACAGATATTAAGAATTTTGTGTTGCAAGTTACTATGACTCATCTGAGCAGGTTTGCCTACAAAAACTGCTGTTTTGTTTTTTTGTATTTGAAGTAAAAAAAAATTGTGCTTTGTAATCTGTGAATGTTGATGTAATAAACAAAAAAACAGCATTTGAACAATAAATGTAAGGTTTCCGAAGGTAAATGTACAATGCATATGACTTTTTAAGGCTTTGAATGTAGTGGTTACATATTTGTAGCTACTCACATACTCTGTCCAACCACAAAACACTTCTACAAGGTAGGAAAGAAGGAAGGAAGCAGGGAAAGTACGTCTATCATTGGTTTCTCAAGTGATCTACCTCCTATAGCTACGCACTGATTTCACTTAATTTCGGTATGATACTACTGTAAATTGGTAGCTATTCTATGTGCCGTATGTATAGTGTATATACACATTTGTTTTGCACTACATTGCTGATTTTATTTTAGTTTAATTTTGTGTATTTGTAATTACTCCATGCAGAAATAGCCTAAATAAAACATGTCAAAGCATATTGCATCATTTTTGATTGGTTTCTGTAATGAGGAGTTCAATTTGACAGCATTAATATAACAGCAAACAACGAGAGGAATGCATTTCCTGAAGAAAATGCGTGTGAATGCTGACAGCTGAAATTAGTTGCAAAGCACTGCTAATTGCATTGCTAATGCTGCTGTACAGCATTCACAAAACTGTCGTCTATGTAAAGATATATGGGAGTAATGTCTACCTGAGCAGAGAAAGAAGTTTATCTCCCTCTGTGTGTGTTGTAATCCGAGCTTCCCCTCACTTTGTTGACATCGTCGGGGTGGCCGTGCATGCTTTTAGTATATGTTGTTTTATTAAAGTATACCTTATCTATTGGTCTCATATCTACAGACTACCAGACTGGGAACAGGAAGTGCATTATTATCATACTGTCGGAGATGTGTCGGTGTTTTTGTTCCGCTGCTTTGCGCGGAGCTGACACCCGACCGCCTGCCCGCTCTCTCTCCTCCCCGGCTCTCTGTAGCTCTGTATTCCGCTGTTGTCTGGCAAAGGCAGCGGTGCCAGTGGCGCGGAGGTCCTTGGGGACCGACGGTCCAATAACCTTATATTTTGATGTTATAAAGATGTTAATAAGATGTAGATAAATTTAAGATATTACTGACATCACTGTAGTATTACGTCACAGCGTCTGTTGTATTAGCCGTGTGTTTACTGCGTGTTTATTTGCAAATAGAGCGGGGAAGTGAGATCGGATCACAAGTGGTCACTCAAGACGCATGTGGAGACGCATTTTAATGCCAGGTGTGAACAGACGTACTTAGAGCTGTCCACTTGTGATCCGATCATTGAGGACCCGTCTTAATACCAGGTCTGAACAGGACCTTAAGCAAGTTTGAAGTTTCTTGATGTTGTTTTCCAAAGTGCATTGAACTGAACTGAAATGAATAGCTTCCTGGCAGGTATGGGAATTCAAAACCCAACAACAGGACACTAGTCAGCGATAATGTCAAGTATGCACAATGTGTAGTTAATGGACTGAACATATAAAAGAAACACTGGCCCTCGGAATTCCTTTTTTTAAAATGCTCTTTATTTGACTGAGAAATAGTGGCAGGTGTCCTCCCACAGTCGCGGATGAATTAAGCTTCAAACGTACCCGACATAAATACACAAGTGTGAAATGTCTGAAAGTTGATTCATTGTTACATTTTATTTCACAGTTGTAGCTGCAGCAGCAAAAATTTAGGATGACGTTCTGTCTGTCAGAATTTGCGGAGTTTGATGTGTCTATTTGATGTTCGCCCCTTTGAGAACTCAGGTGTTTTACCTCCACAGGGAGACATTGAGAATGAGTGCAGTGCATTTGCAAGTGTAAGCCGGGTTTTGTTTCTGTTTAGAGACTCCAACTAATCCCATAAAGCTGAAAAGGAGTCTATCTTTGTTTGTCTTTGTACATAATTGATCTGTTTGCAGTCCGTCCAGGGTGTTAGATGCCCAGTGCATGCTGGGATATATGCTCCACCCACCTTCCGCATCACTGACGCTGAATGACTAATATCTGAGACTCAACAGAGGCCTCGCACATCAAGAGGCCTGTGTTTACGACAGAAATTGAAATTATGTCTGCCTTTTTCAGGAAAAAAAAGTCAATCTCTACCAGCTATGCAGCACATCCAAATAGCATTTTTGAACCCATAATCACACTCACAAATGCTCTTTTTCTCTTAATGTGAATTTGGAAAAGCTTGAAATAAGTACAAGCTACAGTATATCAGCTGTCACCACCTTTCTTCTCTTTCCCCCCCCTTTATTTTCCTCCCTCTCATCTTTCCTTTTACCCCAGACACAAAGTATTGTGTCCAATGAAGCAGAAATACCACCAGCACCTTCTTCAAAAGAGAGAAGAAATTGTCCTTGTGCTACAGTTCTTCCCGTCATGATGTTTCTTTGTTGGTCCCATCCTCTGGCATGCACTATCAGACGTTTTGAGACCCACTTTTCCGGTTTAATTTGACCAACCTCTGAATCCCCATGTTTATTTTCCACATTACTTGACTTAACTGCCAACATAACTGCCTGGCTGGTGTTAATCTGCTATTGTCTTATTTGAAATCTTCAGCTTCATTTTTTTTCTGCCATAACTCAGCCAATAAACTAAGCTGCACTGTGCAAATTAACATAACAGATGCGAAAGGAAAGCGAGTGGAGTTACTTAATGCATGTGGCTCGTTGAGTTACCTGCAATTACCTTTAGAATTACACTTGGAGTGGCTCCATCTAAATGAATAGTGATGGGTATTTTACACCAATTTCTACATTTCTGCTCATTTGAATAAAACATTAGATAGCAACATTAAGGTAGAGAAAGAATAGAAATGTGGAGCTACAACATTTTGGCCAGCCTTGTTTAAGAAAGTTGATGCACGGGTGAAAGACTGGCAGTAACGGATGATCCTGAGGGAGTTAGGCCCGGGCCACACAGGGAACGTCAGCAGCGCGTGACGGCTGCCTCGCTGGACTGATGCGTGTCTCATGCGTGTCTCATGCGTGTGGTGTCCACACCGGCAGCGTTTCGGCTGCTGCTTTCTACATAAAGTTTGCCTTTCATAATGGCCATTTAATTTCATTATAAATGTAATTTATATTATATTTTATTCATTCATGGAGCCCTACAAGTCACTGCATTTCCTACAACACTGTCCTGCAAATATTTCAGAATAAAAGCCTCATAGAGGGCAAGCAGGGAGTGTTGATTTAAAAATGTATTTTTTTTTTCACAGCAATATAAAATACTGAATCAAGATGCAATTATGACCTTGTTAACAAAAACCTGTATGCAAACAGTAATATAGGAGTGTATGTTGAAGTACATGGGATTTATTGTTTTACTTTTTTTCTTCACTGTGGTATAAAATTGGTAGTGACTACTAATTGTCTGGTATTTTGACATGTAGGCCTATGGGAGCTGATAAAATGCTTAAAATGCATTATTGTGGTGCCAAAAGGTGTGGTGAAAATCTATATTATGTGCTGGTGCACCTAAATGAAAAAGTTAGGCGCACCAATGCAACAAATGTAAAAAGTTAATCTGGAGGCCTGTACTGTCTTGGTTATTCTTTCCAACAATCACCAACTTTGGTCGAAATAAAACCTTATTTCAACCACCCCCACTGTCTCTCTCTGCCTGCATAACAGTGGATAAGCGGCTCTCGTTCTTTGGAGGCAGACCATTATATTAGCAAAATAATATGAAAATCATCGCCCAAAAAACTCGCCCTGAATTCTGCGCTATGAAGCCATTCACGTCATGATCCCAGCACTCCTGACTCAAACTCTGAATCCACACGCACCTCCGTACAGAAGTAGCAGCCATTTATCCACAAAAAAACATAATTAAAAAGAGTTGCAAAGTAAAAAAACTCAAAATTAATTGAAAAAAAACATTGATGTAATCATTTTCAAAATTCACATGATTTTATCTAACAAAATATTCAAATTCAATCCAATATTTGTTACCGTTTAGCCTTTCAAAAACAACCTACAAGCTATTCAGATCTGCTATTACTTCATCTTAGCGTTTAGCGTAGTTAATATATTTTTTGATAATATATAAAGTTATTCTTACGGCAATTTTTGGAATGTGCGCCCCACTTTTCCTCTTAGGCTGCATTCACACGAGATCAGACGTTGCGGCGATTCCCCGCAAAGTTGTGCGGAGGTCTGGGCGAGTCACTTTAACGGCCCATTAACTGTGACGATTAGCGTCTTTTGTTCTCTTATGGGTTGTACAGCTCTGGATCGCCGGTTACGTGATTGGCCACCACAGCGTGACATCGGGTTGTTTCTCCAAAAGGTGATTCTGTTTCCACTTTTTCTGCTGCAGGCCACTGCTTTTCTCCAAACACATTATTGAATGGGGGAAACACATTTTTCGCCACACCGCCTGATCTTGTGTGAATGCAGCCTTAATCTCCTCCACAATGGGGCAGTTTACTTTGGCTTTAAAGCCACCCGCTCCTCCATGAACAACACGTTCTCATCCCAACTCGTCACATGCCACCGCTTTGTCACGGCCATTGGCTTCACTTTATTTTGGCATCAAAACCACTAAAGTGACCCTTTGTGTCACTTTAGGATTAGGCAACAAAACCACTATAATTAGGTTTAGGAAAGAAATGCGTGGTAAACTACAACGGGAATGAGAGCAGTCTGCCATGGATAGTCATTTGCTGTTCACTACGGCAGTTGTCGTTTCACTCGCTGATTTCAAATGGCACAATCGTCTGTGTTTACATGACATGGTCTCGTCAGGTCCCTCCATGTGTCCATGACCTAGCATGTGATTGGACGTGCCTTCTTCTAACGCGATGATGTAAGCGACTGACTATCTTGACTGGCTTTCTTTGGAAAAATATATAGTTGAAATGAATTAAACTGTTTTTGTGTATTTTTTAAATCTAAGAACAGGAAAAATAACTCAGATAAGGCAGTCAAGGAACGTTGATTTCTACCTTTATTGTCCCACTTAGTCTGAGTCTATAATTATACTAAGCCTCATCTATTTAAACCAGAGACTTTCTTAAAATGGAGTTAGTAGCCTACCTTTTAGAAAAAGGTGTAACCTCAGGACCATTGGTGAGTCAAAATCCCCCTACTACTCTTTCTCCTCATCCTCATTTTCATCTGCCCACAAATTCACTGGCTTCCACTGTACATCAGCGGCGACTTCAGTTGCCTCCATGTTTACTTCTGTACAACAGCGTGCTGCATTTGACGTCTTTGTTATTGTCTTTTGTGCATGCGGGTAAATTCAGGATCGTGATCATTTCACACTGGAATCTTTTTATTGGCCAAATTTAAAAAAATAAATAAATTTGAAAAGCCAAAAAATCTGATCTGAGTAATAAATCAGAATTGTCCTCTAAGGCTTGCAGTGTGAACATAGCCATAATGACCTTCAACCTGAGGCTCATTCAAAACTCCATGGTGCCATGCGTGTACCCTGGTACAAGTCAAACATGTACGTCTATTGTTACATCATTTCATTTCATGTTGGGATAACTTAATCCTGACAGACACCTTTTTGTTTCCACATGTAATCTTCCCTCCAGAGTGAATGGAGTTCATGAGTTTCTGTTGATTAAAGCAAACTTTGCCGATCTCTGGACTTTTTTCTCCACAAGCTGTGACTCTCAGCTAATTCAACGGGGCCAACCCCTCAATGTTGGATGATGAATGTTAGCTAAATTGTCCCTGTGCTCTACTGTATAACCAGCCTCTCTGCCTCTCCTGACACTTCTCTATAAATGCCGACCCACTGGGCTAATTTAATAAAAGCCTTTTTTATGTTACCACGGAGACACACTAGGTAATTACACCCACAGCCTGACCCGCACGCACATGTTATTATGGGATACAGAATTGATCTGAGCGTGCCCAGGGGTTGCCAAGGGAGACGGATGGCCACCGCCAAGTGTCTCGTCTCCCGTGGCCATGGAAACGCAAGGCAAACGAGTGCATTAACGAGACGTCCGCTGACGACACCCTCCACGCGCACAAACATACTATGGAAGAGCAGTTCGGCTAATTTAGTGTTTAATCAAATAGCCAGATTACCACGAGACAAGACTCCTCTCTGTCTCTGACACCTGTACAAACAGCAGCCGCTTCATTTCAATCCAGGAGTCAACACACTCAGTCAATTATTTGGCCTTTTAAGGCACAGAGAGAAACAATGAAGTACTAGAAAAAGAGCAGTAGAGAATGAGAGAGAGAGAGAGGAAGAAAACAGGCTGCAACCTTTTAAAGACTTCATTTAAAACCCTGGTGTGTTTTTAAGTTGTTTCATTATTAAGACAAGGTGGAGAGAGCGAGAGAGGATATGTGTGTGTTATTTCATTATTAGTAGGGGAGGAGGGGGCAGAGTGAAGCACAGGAATTGTCCAAAGACTTTTAATTGGATTGCTAAAGCGCTTTCTTAATTGAGTTCTGTATTCTTGCTAATATAAAAGTGTACATCTTTATGTTGCGCTGTGCCAACACACACACAAAGGCTGTGCACGCAGACTCACACCTAAATTGAACCCAGGGGGTCAGAGGTAGCAAGAGGAGATGAGATTTGATGAGTCGAACGCCGGACGCTTCAGCAAAAATTCAATTTAGACGCCCTTAGATTGACTGGTTAATTTCTAACAGCTTACCTATAATAGCTTTCCTTACTGTCGCCTTAATTAAGTTCTCACATTAATGCTTTAGTTGGGGATCAGCGCTCTTTAGAACCTGTTAATGCACATTTCCCTAGTGGTCAGAGCGCACACACACACACACACACACACACACACACACACACACACGCACGCACACACACACACACACACACACACACACACCTATAAGAGGTGAGGAGAAGTGGAGAAATTAAAAACACCAAACCTTTGTCTCTCAGCGACCACACACACATCGACAAGGTGTAGGGGCCTTCAGGAGCTGCACCTGGAAATGGCCAAACTCATCTAATGTCATTCCTCGGAGATTATGGCCGCACTCGCGTATGTTTTCCACCCGTGACAAGCAAAGAAATATGGCCGCTCACCGAGTTTCAATCATAGACCAAATTTATTCCAAATTGGTTTTCATTTATGTTCCGCCTGTGTTTTTTTTTTTTTTTTTTTTTGTGAACAGAGAGAAAATGCTGACATCAAGGGTTCATTTGCACTTCTCCTACCTGTAGGCTATACAAGGAGCATCTGCCACAGCGTGCTAAAACATGAAATTCAATCTTGTAACGTGGTTGGAGAGGTTTCCTCGCTGCACTGCGTAGATCCAAGTCTGGGAAGTTAAAAAAAAAGGAGTGTATTCAGGCGGTTCTGGCAGGTTAAAGTAAAGTCTGAATGTGAAATAGACTCAATTGAATTCCAATTGGTTTCACTGAAGGAGCTTACAGATTCTATTTGGAACCTGTTGGCAAAGGCGTATTAGCTTTGTATTACCACTTTACACTTAAGTGTATGAATTGATCAAGTGGATTTAATGAGTTCAGCTCGTTTCTTTCCCAGCTGAGAGGCTCTGCTCAGGTTAGACGACACATATCTGTACACACCGGGGGCCCCGTTTCCAGAAAGGTCTGATGATCTAACGTGATCTCCCCTCAGCTGGATGCTGTAATGCTCATCAGGTTTATAGCCAGCATATGAACATTGTCTGCCGGTTATGCCTTATAGCTGGTGGCTGTTACACAGAGGAGGCTGAGTAAAAGCTGAACTTCATACAAAATGCTTGAATTAACCTCTTTATGCGGAGATGATAAATGGTTTCCATCTGTGTATTTCAAGCCTCGATAAAAAGTCAAAACGTGGTGTTATACAATGCTGATCTTTGTCTAATTATCAAGCACTCTGCCACGAAATATAAAAAGTGCTAAGTGCAAAGTTATTGTCCATATGCCAATCGCAAAATGTGGCACAATGAAGAAATTGCTCAATGTCAAGATGAACTTTATTTGTTAATTTATTGTCCCCATGGGGACAAATAAACAGCGCACAGTAACAACACAGGCAATAAGAACACACCTAAAATAAAACCACCAATCCTAGAAAAGATAAATCATAAGACCATGCAGCTGCATAAAAATATGTCTTTTCAAACTGTCAAGATGTAGCAAACAGTTGTTAGACATTTTTGTCCGCTAAATATGAATAATATGAACCAATAACATGCAATAAATAGTAAATGGACTTGCATTTTTACAGAGCATTTCTAGTCTTCCGACCACTCAAAGTGTTTTACACTACATGTCAGCATTCACACACACATTCATACACTGATGGCAGAGGCTGCCATGCGAGTTGCCAACCTGCCCGTCAGGATCTAATCTAAATACTCATTCACACACCACACCAATTGACCACAACAGTGAGTTAAAATATGAGAACAGGGGTTTTAGTGCTCAGGTTTTGTGATGCGCTCTTTGCTCTGCTCTTTGCAGGATGAGTAGAAACCTTCATCAGGGGACAGACTTTGCCCAGACACACCAAACCGACATTAAAGAACTAGCGGCGACTGTTGCGTCACCTCGTGCCGCCTGTGTTTTGGCCAAAAAGTTGCACTTGAACACACCTCAAAGACTACAGCTAACGGCCAAATATCGCGTATGCTCTGCACCTGCGTGAGATGAAATAACTCTCCACACCAGCAGGCCGCGGTAGTCTCTGTTCATCATTCAAAAAGAGAAACCGGAAGACCGCGGACAGCGAATATACAAGCCGTTGTTATGATATGTACATGAAATAAAGCGGGCTTAGCCAAGCATTTTCACACCACTCTCACTCTCCACGTAGCTTCATTCTAGACGGCCATGTGGTTGTGAAAATATCTGTGTGTTGGAACGATCAGATGAGATTAAGATGAAAAATGAAAAGAGTCTTCTGTGTTTTGCCTCTTGACTTTATTCGTTAGCAGGGTCTGAAATTAGCACCCGCAGGTGAATTGTTGGCAGTGGTGGGTAAAATCATCTGGACATTCGCTACTTTGGCAGGCAGGGAAAATGCTAGTTAAGCAGAGGCCTGTACTATAAAGCAGGATTTAGGGTTAGCGAGGTAACTTCAGAGTTAACCCTTCAGAGTTTTCACCCCCAAGAAGGTGGTTCACTTCTCCCCGGGGTAGATCTCCATGGTAACTGATGCTGAACACCTATCCTGCTCTGGAGCAGTTATGTTAGCTGAAGAGATGAACTTGTATAAAAGCACCGACAACTGACCAACCAGACCTCGTTGTGCAGATCTTATAATAATATTACACAAATATGAAGACGTTACAGTCATAATCCAGACTAAAAACAACACAGTTTAAACTGACAAATACAGAAAAGGACAGCTGGTAAAAAGACGGTGTGAAACGGACTTGTGAGCAAATAAAAAATAAATTAATAAAAATACAAGAGTTGTGCGTTTACAGTCCTGCAGACTGTATGCATTGCCTTGTGTTGCTACCGGTACTTTTAGGTATGCTGTGGGTGACTATATGAATGTAAGCCGCTTACCGCATTGAATTATGTTCAAATATATATATTTTTTATTTGCTTCCAAGTAAGTCTGTTTCACACCGCTGGGGTCGGGGACGCAGCTGAAAGAAGTGTCACGCACGCCACAATTTCCCTTATGGGAATAATAATGTATCTTCTAGTCTTCCAGTCTATTCTATTCTATTAACCACATATTAATTTAACGGAATACACAAAGTAATTATAGTCAGATCTATCCATGCTCTAGATCGGGCATTGATATTTCAAGTCTGTTAATTGGCAGTTTTTTCTTTTGCCAGCTGTTCTTCCAGCATTTGGCAGATTCAGCTTCTTGTTTTTAGCCTGGATTATGTGTTTAACTTCTTCGTATTTGTGTAATATTACAGTTGCAAACCCCGCCCCTTTTACGCGAACGCACTCATAGCCAGATTGGGAAACCCTGGGTCGATTTACCGTCGTAGGACCGCTTAGCATGATCATGGTTGTTAGGGTTAGTTAAAAAAACAAAAAGATACCCCGGGTATATTGAACTTGCTTCGTAGTACAGGCCTCTGAACAGCCAATCAGAGTGATTTCTCTCACCAACGGGCTCCGCCGCCGCAAAAAGTAGGACGACACATGCTCACCGACAGCCCAAAATTGTCCGACAGCTGACTGTTGGCCTGTCAGGGCCTTTTAAACATATACACCATGAATGTAAAAATATTCAGGGTACCTTTAATTTATACTGTAGGTATAACAACATACTAAGTTGTATTTTATGAATAGGATTTTGCTGTATTTGTCCAATACACCACACTGACTGACTCACGCCAGGTCTGAACAGTTTTAATTGTGCATTAATGATTTCAAAACACGGCCCCCAGATGTCGGCCATGAAATGCTTCTATTCAAAACAAAGACGATGGAGACTCAAATAAAGACGGCTGACCGGTTCATGGATATGGAATGACAGATAATAAGTGGTGATATGGATGAGAAATATTAAGAGTAACACCTAAACTAAGCAGAGATGATCTCAGAAACGGAAACATGTCTTATCAGCTTACGCCTTCAAAGTTTTAACCTTGTATCTGTTTCATCTTGGGTTCATACGCAATATAGAATAATCAGTGTCCATTTCCTTTTTCTTTTTTCATTCTTTTTCAAGAAAAGTCTCATTATGAAGCTGAAGGTGTTTTATGATGGAGAAAAGGCTTTTCATCTTGTGAAGCTTCCCCTTGAGTAAAATATCTAGTGAACCACTGTGGCTGCAGGGAAAGTTTTGTTTTTTTATGACCTGCAGATGAATGGCTCTTGAGCAGCTATGATGGATAGTTGATTTAATTAGCATTTTCACAATAAGCTGGACAAGCTTGTTGAAAACATAATTTCATCATAAGTGAAAGTTTGTAGAAGCTTTTTATTTTCTTGCAGCAGCTTTTTTATTTTATGTGATATGTGTGTGTGAGAGAGAGAGAAAAGGGGAGCTTCTATAGTAGGCATAGTTAATATTTCATCATATTATCGTAAATATAATCTTACATAACGCAAAGTATCCTTTGATCTTTCCATTCATATGGGGAGAAAATAATCAGAGCCCCAGAGCTCCATAAGGCGAGGAGATGGAGAGGATTTTTTTCTTCTTCTTTTTTTTCAGCTGAATTCCCTATTGGGAGCAGACATTCACCTAAACAAGTTCACGTTCCATATTCCTGTGATCGCACACAGCTCGGTTGGTTCATTTGTGGACATGAGCAAGTGTCGCCCACGGCTCTGGAGATGATCCATTTTCAGTTATTGATCAGGCACTCAAGAGAATATAGGAACAGGCCCGGTTTCAGAAAGCGGGATTAGTGAAAACGCTGAGTTAGATAACATAGAGATGAGAGGAACTCTAGGGTTTCAGTTCCAGAAAAGAGCGGTAACACAGAGTCAGTTACCATGGTGAAGCAACCTTAGGGACCTGTTTCGCTAGCAACTGGAGTCAATGGAGAGAGAAAAAAAAGCATAACAAACCGTAATCTGCTCACGGGAGCAATTGATGACGATTTTCTCCGTTAGTCGGGCATACAGTATATCATATATCAGCTAGTAATACAACCCAAAGTTCTACCAAAGTTCAGTATCGCTTTAACTGTGATTAGAGGCTACTGGCGACCAAGAGGGTCATCGGGGGTCAAATTTACAGCACCCACATATATTTATATATTTTCATAACATGTAAACCTACATCTGTGCCAAATACGTTGCTTTTATCGCAAAATGCACAATTGTTCATCTTAACTGCCCCGCTACAGCGTCGTGTGGGGGGGCTGGAGCCGATCCCAGCTGACACAAATAAATAAGAGTGCTTTCACATCAGGGACCCGGGCCCGGATCCGAGTACACCTGTCCACAAAGTCCAGTTCGATTGATTAGTGTGAACGCTCCGTACCGTTACTCGGGCACGGTTCGTCGATCCGTACTCGAGTCCGCTTGAAAAGGTGTTCTGGAGTACGGTTCATGTGGACTCGGGTGCGGTTTGTATCAGGTGTGAAAGCCAACTGTCCCAAAAAAACGCTATTTAACGCGACTAACGTTAGCTGTTAGCAAGTAGTTTTGAAAGGTCAGGCTTTTTTCAACGCCGCCGGTCTCCTCCGAAATCTGTATACATAAAACTGTTTCATATCTATGTCTGTATCTGCCGCATCATGCGCCGATCTGATCCTCTGTACTGTACGGCCGTGGATGATATAGCAGGAAGACAGGCGAGAGGTTCCTTAAAATATAAACAATAGTAGGTGATGGGGTTGAGTGATGTTTGTTATTTTATTTAGCTAATTTAATAGTCTGTCTGCGAAGAACGAGAGCTGCTCAGCGGGCAGAGAGAGAGACAGCGGGGGGAGACATCGTGTAGAGTCGTTAGAGTCGTCCTATTTCACATCAAACTCGGTGAAGTAAGAGTTTATTTCAACCAAACCAGAGTTGGTGATAGCTGGAAAGACCAAAGGAGACAGTATTGGTGAGTTTGATTTAGTTTCTGTCCAGTTTGAATGAAGTGTTTTACGATACTCCGCCACTAGAAGAGCTGATCTCAACATAAATAAATACACATGGATGATGACGCAAGTGTACTCGAGTACGGACCAACTTTACTAATGTGAAAGCTGAGCGGAGATGGGGTGGGGCAATCGTACTGAGGCACGGTACGGATCAATCTTTCCCTAATGTGAAAATGCCCTAAATAAAGATTGAGACAGAGAGGGAAATTATGTATTCAGGAATGCTCATGTCAGCGCTGGGACACAGTGGAATGTCTATTTGTAATTTCATGCTCATCTCGCCCTACGAACACCATGACCGGCAGCTGTTAAAGTCAAGAAACCTTTCCAGACACTGCAGAGAACACAGCAAAATGACATGCCACCTCAAGACACCTTCCATCCTGTCGGTGCTCTGTCCAGCATTACATACACCATCTAACTGACAGACAATCATTTACAGAATATCACCAATATCCAAAACAGTTTCATAATGGCTTTTGAGTTTTATTTTGAAGGTTTTCCTTCAGTCTTTCACACAGCTGTTTACTGAGTGAATGGATTGTGCTGCATTATTGGAGGGGTGTTGCTTTGGATACTGATGAGACACACAATACACTCAAAAACGTGAACTTTCTGATATATTCTTGATGATATAAAGTGAAATAATTGCTATCTAATCAATGTGTCTAATAAATGAAACGGTACCTCCTCATTTCACTACAAAAAACTAAATAAGGTGGCAGCTGGCTGGAGGGAGATCACCAGGGAGCTGAAAGTTTCCTACTGCTGTTGGCCATATTGTCATTTCCAGTAAAAATCACAATATTTAACGTGTGTTTTGAGTTTTAAAAGAACAAACGTAGGAAGATACAGTAGGTGGTTGGGGATTTTTGAGCCCTGGTGTGCCGCGTTGGTCGATATTTATGCCACTGGTTTGGAAGTTGAAGTTGTCACAGCTGGCTGCAACAACCGATCAATTAAACTGATTAAAATCAATTGTAAAAATAGTTGGCAAAGAATTTCATCATCAATTAGTGAATGATTGTCTGTCATTTAGATGGTGTTATTCTATGTTATGACGCACGGCATGCGCTGTGGCAACGTCTACATGGAGGCAGTGATCCAGCCGATGTCACACCTTGTGTAGTTCACATGCTGAATTACAGGGAAATGAAAATGACTCCTTCGTCTCTAGAGCTATAGAGTAAACATTTGAATGATACAGCGGAGACAAGTGCAGAGGCAAATGTGCAGATTTAGCTAAAGCTAATAAGCTGAGATTTGGTCGGAGAGACATAACAGTAGCATCATAATGTAACGTTTTGGACTTTTTTGGAATATTACATTAATATAAATACCATTACTCAGAGACAGTCTAAAGTGAATTCTTCATTTCTTCACAACAGGAACTTACTTGAGCAACAGGCTATAAGATCAAATATAATAATAATTGACTTTATTTATAGAGCACTTTCCATTCAAGAGATGCAGCTCAAAGTGCTTTACAGAAAAATAAAGAAATAAAAAACCAGACCATTAAATATATCCGGAGCATTAATGTAGCAGCAAACAACTCTTAGCTATAATAGATATAGAGGAGAAATGTCTACCCGAGCAGAGAATGAAGTCGCTCTCCCTCTGTGTGTGTTGTAATCGAAGCTTCTCCATGCTTTGTTGACATAGCCGGGCCGGCTGTGTGTGCTTTTAGTGCATGTTTGTGCATGTGAGCGAGCCTCACTGACTAGCTACAGTAAATGCACTGTTTTTTTTTTTTTTTTTTAAGATGTGAGGGACCATCGTGACATATAAGGTATGTAAATAGGAAAGACAGAAGATGAGTAATACGTTTTGTTTTTAGAATAAAACGCTGGGGAAAAAAATTTATCTGATTAATAATCGATTAAATAAAGTAATAATTCACAGATTAATCGATTATAAAATAGTCGTTAGTTGCACCGTAGTCACAGCTGCAATTACTGACATTCAAGAGGTAAACGGTAGAAATACAGTTCACGTCACACAGTAGTAATCTACCAGGCATGTGCGCTTGTTGACCCTTCCATCTGCCGTTTGTGGTGCGTTTTTGGCTACAAATATTCTCTTTTAGGGAAAATGCTTTCCCACCCTGACCCTGATCTCGACTTTGCACTCCACAGTGTCACATCCCAGCAACCTTATAAATCTGACAATCCGTGTGTGCCTGTACATGCATGTGTGTGTGCGTGCGTGTGAGAGAGACTGTCTATGGTAATTAGTGTTTTTGTGTCTCTTTGCGTGCATGCCTACTTCCGTGTGTGTGTGTGTGTGTGTATGTGTGTATGTGTGTGTGTGTGTGTGTGTGTGTGTGTGTGTGTGTGTGTTGTCAAGTAGAGTTTTACAGGCCAGACTCTGACATAAAGCCTTTAGCGGCCTGTCATGGAGCTTTATAAGGTTAAACCGAACAAGGCCTAATCCACACCCAGAGAACATGAGGTAAGTGTGTAAGGGAGTGCACAAGTGTGCGTTTGAGAGAGAATAAAAGAGAGCGAAGAAGTGAGAGACAGAGATTGAGAGAGAGAGAGAGAGAGAGAGAGAGAGAGAGAGAGAGGAAGACTGTGGTTGGAGAACAACTTTGTTCATCTTGACTTTCAGGCAGTAGCGATCTATTTTGCATATATGCGTGTGTGTGTGTGACCATGGAGGGTTTACTTTAAGAAAAAAAAAAACCTTCTTGAAGATTATCCAAATTTTCACTAGAGCATTTGGACATGCAAAAAAGTGAAGTGCTGTATGAAGGAGCTGTGCAAATTTCATCCCTAATTACACAGATTCTTTCTTTCTGACTCCTTTTACCTCAGAACATGTAGAAATAATAATAGGAAAAAAAAAACACTAAACTGATATGAAATATAGTGCCTTCGAGCTAAAAAAAAGTGCAGAAGGGGGAAAAAAAAACCTCACAATCTCAAATGTTCTCTGATTGCGCCATTAGCTCAGTTAAAGGTGTAATTACAGAAACTCCTAATCTTTAATCATCTTTTAATTACCATATCATGTAGTCATTATAGCAGCTCCTGGAGGGAGGAAGTTAAACTTTTTACTTTGGTGTTTAAGGGGTAATTATTTTGGCCCTGAATACTTGGCTGAGTACAGACGTGTTCTTAGGTGTGATGATACACATCTCCTGCACCTTTATTCCATTAACCAACTTTGATTTCACACCATCATTATCTGCTGGTAATATTTGGCTAATAAAGTCCTTCACAGTATCTTGGTAATTTGTTATATCTACATTAAAAAGTATATATGTATATATATATATATTTATAAAACCTGGCAGAATCACCTGTTGTTTTTAGTGTTATCTGATTGGGGGTTTTGGCTATAAGTTTCATTTTGGAAGTATTTATTAGCTGTTAAATTGTTATTTTAACTGCCAACTGTTTAATCTGCTCGTGAATGAATATCCTTTTACTGAGCTTACACTGACAGTTTGAGGACAGCGTCGATGCTGCAATCTACCAAGTAAAAGAAAAAAAAAAAAAACGTTTTCACTTGAAATGACATCCAGGGTTCAGGTTCAGCTGAGCAACATGGATTCTACTCTATGAGCCGACGTCTGTGAGACAGAAATAGTTGTCAGAGCAAAGCGGTTGGTTTCCAGTGTCATTTAACCGGAAGACATCCACCCTAAAATATAATTCACATATTAACAACCCCGATTAAATCATAGACTATGTTGGGTACATTTAAAAAAAAAAAAAAATGGAAAGGAATTTGTTGCTTTATGGTTAATCTGAATGAATTGACTGTTAGTATTTGTACATCGAGAATGATGTCCAACTATGAACATGTACACTTATTATACAGTAGGCATACATATTGCTTTCACATAGGAACTTACCAAATCCTTTTACCTAAAATGACTTGTGAGCTGTTGTTTTTCAGTGCCTTCCAAAATAATAATATTTTTTTTTTTAGTTTACGAAACTAAAGCCATTTGGTTAAAGTTAGGGACGGATTGTCTTCTTTTTTAAAAGAAACCAAAGCAGACAGGCTGCACACACACTGTATCTTCATCCATCCACCCTAACATCCCCCCAACTGAGAACCCACATCAGAAGTGAGTCAGCGGTGTGTAAGCGCTACTGAAGCATTCAATCAACACCAACTCCGACCTCAGATACAGTATCACTATCCTCTGAACCAGCTGTCCTGTCAGCAGCACGAGGCCACCAGGCTGACTCATATTGTATATTTACTGGACTAAAAATAGTTTTCATGTAGGCTCAATAATGATTATGAGAGAAGAAAACTGCATTATTTGTATTCATTTTATTGATTTATTGTGTTTATTTCCCCAGCCCAACGTAGCTCTGAACTGGGGAGGGGGGTTGTTACATTTGAAAATGGAACCAAATCTGTTCTGACAAGTGACAGATACCAAAAGTGCATCCATTCAACCTTTATTTTGACTCGGAAATACTCTGAGATAGAGAACTAATTTTGAATATATCAGAGTATAAAAAATAGTAAACAATCAGATGTATCAAGAAACACAAATAACGGAAATAATTAATAGCCAAAAGAAATTATAATTTAGGGCAAATGTATCAACTAAAACAACAACTGGAAGTGAAATGGGATGAAATAAAAAAAATAGTAATTAAAATAAAATTGCCCCAAAGATAAAAGATAAGCTTTAGATTGTTCTGCATGTTAATCCATGTTGCAGGTGCGCAATCGGAAAAATGGATTTTCCAAACTCAGTAAAAACAGCCGGCACTTGCAACATTATCCATTAATATGAGTGTTCAATAAGGACTTGCATTAAAAGACAACAATGAAGCAATGTAGGGGATTAAAAAACCTTATAAATAACTAAGTGCCAGTCACGACTTACAGAGAGAGAAGGCCACCCAATCTTAGCATACAGCTCACAATAATGAGTATTGTATTTATATCCAGTAATACATCTTAGTGCAGAGTGATAAAAAGCATCCAGGGGCTTCAGAGTCGCAGCTGAGGCATGCATGTATAAAATGTCACCATTGTCCAACACTGATAAGAAAGTTGCCTCAATAGGCGTACTTCAACAACACATTTTATTCCCATAGAAGAAACCATTTCTTTCCCTTAACATGCTCACTAGTTTAGTCACATGATACTTAAAAGTTACCTTCCAATCGATCCAAAAACCAAGATACGGTAACACTTTATAATAACCATCATTTAGAAATGTTAAATTGATAGTTAATTAAACTTAATTAATAGTTAATTTAATTTTAACAAACAATTCAATTATGATTCATATTGTTTACTTATTATTAGTAATGCTATAATTCCTGTTATTTTATCATTAGGTTGTGTAATGTGAAATATTTTGTTTATAAATTCTATATAGTATCATAGCTGATAGGAAACAATAACAATAACATTCTGATAACATTGGTAAAGTATTTATTAACAGTTTATTGTTCTACACATTATAACATTCTATATAATATATTAAGGACTCTTTAGTGATTACCAAATGATTTATATATTTTTGAGAAATTGTTTGTAAAATATCTATAAACTTGACATAGATAGATGGACCATAAACCAATTATTAACCATTGACAGTATTAACTCTATATCTAAATAATGTTTATAGATGCTTTACAAAGTATTTATTTACCATGTAACAAGGTATTATAATTATCAGTTGCAACTTAATAAATATGTTTTAAAATTTTTATAATGATAATAAACTTAATATAATAATTAAAAACAATTATTAACCATTAACAACATGTTACAAATATCTGGTAAATCTATCTCAACAATTTTGTAATCATTAACAAATACTTAATAGAGTATATAAAATGTTATAATGTGTGCAATAATAAACTGTTAAAATAACATCAACAACAAATTATAGCATTACTAATAATTAGTAAACATTAATTATAATTTCATGGTTTGTTAATAGTAAAATAACTATTAATAAATTGTAACTATCAATTTACCATTTATAAATGATAGTTATTATAAAGTGTTACCCAAGTGACTTGTACTCCATGACTCTTTCAATATTGTACCATCCTTAGGACAGATGGCAAGATTATCATAATCAATATTTTTGGCTCAGGTGAAAAGCATGAATTTGTTTTATTTTATTTATGGTTATTGAGAGCAACATGAAAAACATCAAGCAGTGCTGAAGGGGTTTAACAGCCGAATGTACAGCATCCGCATTACAGTACAATAAACAAAATAGAATCATCTGCATAAAGATGTATATTAGTCCCAGTTACAGAAGAAACAATGTCATCTATATAAAGAGTATATAGAACAGGCCCCAGAATTTAGCCTTGTGGGACACCTTTTACGATTTTCACAAAATCAAATGTATCATTTCAATAGCCACACACTGCCTTCTGACTACGGGGTAAACTCTGAAACCATTTATATGCAATATCATCAAATCCAATACTATGAAGTCTATTTAAAAGCATTGCATCATCAACTCTATTGAATGCCTTTGAAAGGTCAATAAAAAGAGCTGCACAATGTTTTTCATTTTAAACAAGAGCAGCAGCAGTAACAGTGCTGTGCTTCTCTCTAAAACCTGATTGGTGTATTTTTGTCTAAAAATGATATCATAAAACTGCATAGTGTGGATCGCCTTTAAGATTTTTCACTCTGGAATAACAAGATCACATTACATACTCCTACATACTGTAGGCACGGTACATATGTTAAACAATAGAACCACATGCTACTCTTTAATTCTGTTACATAGGTTATTTTAAGTCATGTTAGAGTCATGTGCAAATGAACTTGCAGGTAAATTTATACAGAATTCCCACTGCATAGTACGGCTCAACTCGACTCGCTATTGGTACCAAGTACTGTTCTTGATTTTGTTTTCCACTGCAGATAGTAACCCCTCAGTAACTGGATTCTTAGCTGATCGTCATAGCGACAAACTATCGGCTCGACTCACTTTTTTTCGGAAAACTTGAATCATCGATTCGTAATCTCAACTGAGGTGATGCCAAAAGAAGTACCAGGCACTATCCACCAGGTACTATATGTGATACTGTATTGTTTCTCAAAAACACTGTATCTATTTTTAATTAATAGTTTAGTTTTAGTTTTAGTTTTGAAAAGATTAACTCAATACTTTATTTCATTTGCAAAGAGATACGCCCTCTCAGTGTTTGTGCCCTCTAAAAGTAGTGCTATGATGTTCGATATTACAGGGATTATGATATATGAAAATGCAGATCTTACTGTTCTGATCGCATAAAAAAAGTATACCTTTTTTACTCAGATTTTATGCCAATGGTGGTGTGTTCTTTATACTATGACAGTTTTCCTGAAATTAGTTAAAAAAATCGCAATATATCACCGTTAGTTACTGTAACGCCTGTATCAAGATAAGTATAGTATCGCCAGATCATTGCCAATACACAGCCCTATAATTTACATTATGCCGAAATTATTAAAATATGTAAAATTATCATTGTTTTTTACAATACAATTCAGCTGATGAACATTTAACGGATCAAACAGGTTTAGACTGCTTATAAAACAGTAGTTAGACCTTAAAGTGGGGTCAAATTTTACCTCCTACATCTAGATTCAATATTTCATCTTTCTTTAGGCTGAAAAAAAGGTTTTTCATCAATGGCTTTGATGATTATTTCATCAAGGGATGTCTACCTGCTTTCATTGCAGGATAAAAGAGTGAACTGGGTACAATTTAAATCAAACGCAAATGTGTCTACAATCCCATAATTACCTTGTTTTCTCTTGAAGAAAATAACCCAAAAAGTCTGAATCTATCTTGGAGTACTTCATTGGAAATGGTCAAGAATATGATTGCTCACTGTAATGAAATTACATTTAATCATTTTTTCTCTATTAATAAAATAAATGTAATGCTATTTCTGGTGCTGCTTTTCTCAACCTAAAGGTGGACGTACAGTATATGGGATCATGCGCTGTGTGTAACATGACACAACATAACTCTCTGCAGGTATTAACTGACACATAATTATCATAGAATTTGAGATGAATCGGTTATTTTTCTCTCTCTATACCCTAACATATTATTCATATCCATCATGGTGATTACTTCCTGTGAAGTTTAATTACGGCCATTTTAAACTAAACCGGTCTAACCCTGCAGTAGTTTTGGCAGCCATTTTAAAAATGGCCACCAGGGAGACATTATGCTAATTCTTTGATAGTACTATTGCTAAAAGCACTTATAATTAGCACATGTGTAGGCCGAATATCCGTCTGTGAATAATTAGCAAATGAGTGTGCCAGATTTCTCTCTCCCTTAAAACATCATGCTGTGCGCTGGCTGCTGCTATCAAAGACAATGCATAAGAATCCCTGCATTCGGGGATCCTCAACATGTTTTTACTTTTTAGATTCATGAGACGTGTCAAATATTTAGTTTGTGGCCTAAACAATGAGGGACTATATTTTCAGAACTGCAGAACCAGATTATGATTATGAGAACCTTGAACAAATTCATTCAGTATATATACAGTATATATATATATCTTGACAAACTTCAAACTTCATGTAGGGCAGCCTATAAAGCAAGTAAGTACAAGCATGGGCAACATCACCCAAACTGGCACTATTATTTTCAACTATGACAGCATCAAATCTCCTCACTGCCTCCAGGCTCACTACTGCTGCCACATTAGCATCACATTTGCATTAGATTAGTGCTCCAAAAAAAGTCGACACGTTGAATCTGCAGCTGTCCTGCCGTCATCTAGAACCAATATTGATACAGCGAGACTGCTGCTTTAAAAAACACAGAGAAGAACGTTGACAGGGGTGTACTGAAAACACGGACACATGGGACGCCTGCAGAGCCAATTAAACATGAGTCCCATGTTTGGTGTAGTACCAGGGCTGAAGAATGGAAACAAGAGCTGACACTGTATAGAATCTGGTAAGGAAGGAAGGAAAGGAGGCCAAGGTAGAAAGGAAGAGAATTTGCTAAAGGGTGAAAGAGATTAGAAAAGGAAATAGCGATGCAGATGGCAGAGACCGATGTTTAGCTGTTGTGTTGCATCAATTTTGCGCCAGCTAAATGTTGTGTCGGTTATTTGCGGTCGGTCTCAGGTATAGCCCAGTATACCTACTGTATCAGAGTCCAGAGCTATAAAAGGAAAAACCTCCCCAAAAGTCACCAAATACTGGTTAGTCATTAGAGTGACTTTATTTTTTGGTAAGATGACAGAGCTAAGGAGTAGTAAGTGACTGACTCTGTGAAACACGGAGATCTCTGACCTCCCTTTCAGCTCAAACATTTTAGGATTTAATGCTAAGCCCTGTCCCAGTCACGTTTTCTCAAGAGCTTTGAGCATGTTGGAGAAATGATGTGATGGACTAAAGCATATGTGCTGCTGACTTCATCATATCATTGCTCACTCTGTCTCAATGAATCACTCTATGACTAAAGAGCTATACCTATGTGAATGTTACATACACCAAGGCATAGGATCACAAAAGGCATAGTTAAAGAAGACTATAACTTTTGTAAAAAATGAATAGCACATTGATCATATTAACAGGTAATTCATAAATTTGTACAAATTGAGTTTGTTCTGCATTCAGGAGATTTTCTGCTACAGCTACTTGGTGTGGTATGATCAAAGCGTATAGTGGCTAGTGTTAGCTAATGTCAGCAAATTTGTCAGTTGTATGTGTCTATGTTCAATTTAAACATGAAGACAACATAGATGGAACTTGTAACTTTACAAACAAAATGCCCACAAATAGACCCCTTTTCACCCTAATTTTCACATTGCCATTTTGCATCTAAAAAAAAAAGAGAGACTACCAAGCCCTGTGCGGAGCTCTCTCCATCCACTCCCCGGCGGGGTTAGAAGTTCTGCTGCTGCCGCGCGCCCCAGGTGAAGTTGAAATGAGGAGGTATACAATACCTCCTCATTTCACCACAAACACCTAAATAAGGTGACAGCAGGCTGGAGGGGAGGTCGCCTGAAAATTGACATAGGCTACTGTTGGCTGTATTGTAAATCATTTTCAGTAAATATCACAATATAAAACCTGTGTTTTTTGTTTAAAAAACACAAACATCAGCGGAGAGCAAGTACTACTCACCCATCTTTTAAGTGGTTACGTCTCTAGTCTGATCCTGACCGCACAGCTGATAGGCATGTGGTTTGTTTACATGACGTAACAGAAAGTGCATATTTAACAGAGAGTGTCCGATGTTATTAGGCTATAAGTAAATAAAAAGACCACAAATCTATCTTCTTATCTTTTTGGTTTCTTATTCTGTCAAGAAGACACATCAAGGTTGATATTATTCATCATTATAACAAATTATTAGTTCTGCGTTATGTAAAAAAATATATATAGATACATTTCTAGGTTGTTCAGTGAGCCCCCTGAACCTACGCAAATTTTGCCTAATGCTGCCAAGTATTTGTTGAAAGGGCCTGCCCTTTTCCAAACCATTTCCAATGACCGCTTCTCAAATGGTTCTGTGTAACAAACCATCTGGCGGGTCAGATTAGGACTGCCTCGGGCCCCAAAACCACCCAATTTCCATTTTCAACGGTCAGTAATGAAAACGTTTACTTGTGCCTTTAAATCATTTGGTTCTGTTGTGCACTGTTTTGTCTGTGCCCCTATCCAATTCATGGCTCCAGGAGTCATATGTCTGAGGATATTGAACTCTAAAAATATTATAATTAATATGTTTTGATAAAATTCCCAGGTTCCCAAAAAAACTATGCATTTCTCAAAATACATCCAAAATATTTTACAAAATTTCTTTTGGGGAGTCAAATAGTATATACATAAGGTTTGAACAAGATCTAAAGTGAAAAAAAACTCTATCTGAACAACACAACCAACCTCGTGGTGGTATGTGATTTGAGTGTTTTTATGATGTCATGTTTGTTCTTACAGTATATATGTAATGTTTAAATAACAGAAAATACGCTATTGCAGGATTTTCTGGGAGTGATGTCTTAGAAATCTTCAAACTTAACCACTATGACATTGGTTCAGATTATTTACCAGCAGCTGTTGATATCTGTGGATATACAGATGCACAGTGGATACTTTCAGTTCATCTAAAGACACATACCTCTGCACTTCCTCACTGTGTCTCTAATGGTATGTGGGTAATCTTGTGCGAAATTGGTTTTGATTTAGTATTAGTAGCGCTCACCTGATGCATCAGCTATTCAGGTGCTGAAGAGAAGTGCAGGACGAGATGGAGAGACATTTGCAGCTGATATAGATACCCTGCCACCATTTGTTCTGGTGGAAATGTGTTTATTTTTTAATCAAATAGTTACTAGATCTTCTAAAAATACACACAGTTAAATCCAAAATATTTACTATTTTCTATGCATCAATGATTGCATCAGTGTGTTCTGTACTGTTGCACCAAAGTACAAAGACAACATACTGAAGGATGACTGAAGGTGCGAAAGGTGGTTGTTTCAAAAAGTCAGCGAAAAAAGCATTGGAATGGAGAAACAAAAGAAGGGGAGAAAGAACAGACAGAAAGTGAACTGAGGTGCTGCTGAGTTGACTGAATATAAGTGATGTTGATATGATGAAGAGCCACTGCTGTCCTCTACTGTAATCAGTCATTCTGCCCTGACAGACTGGAATTGGCCATTTACTTCAAGAAGGGGGATAAGAGAGCAGTGAATAGAGATAGATGGATTGGAAAAAGATGGACAGTCAGCGATAAAAGGAAGCATGGAGAGACAGACAAGTGTTTGAGAGAAAGGAGGAAGGCAAACAATGCTGATATTGAGAGTGGGTAATGTGTATGAGTGTGGTAGATAAAGAGAATGAGGGATTGTTAGAGAAGTTTGGGGGGGAGGTGAAAGAGATCAATACCCTTGTCTGGACTCATCCAGTCTGTGCTTTATTTTGCCTCGGCAATGATGAGGTGATGATGAAGTTCTGATGAACAGCCACCTGATTAACACGTCAGATTTCACTTACTCTCATACAAAGTTTTAGAAGGTTCACAACAAAACTTCTCACACTTTTGGTGTGCGGGGAACCAAGTGCGTCAGTCTCCGATGCAGAGCGGGTACTGACCAAGCGGTGGTATTTGGCAAGTTGGGAGTGAGAACGTGTCGCCAGAGTTCATTAGCTCCGTAGGGTATATCAAGGCACTGATGAGTCGGTGGTAATACAGCGATCCGAGACAAGAAAATATTAAGTCGAAAAAGTGGCCAATGCGAATGAATGAAAAATCTGTCCATAAAAAGTGGGCTCTTAAAACAGTGTAATTAAAATAAAATTAGTTATTTTACATAGTGACTGAAATCTCATTTGCTTTATTGCCACAGCCAAAGGACTAAAAATGAACAGAACTACTTTTAAATTCCTTTGTTTGATCCAGATCGTTTTTTTTTTTGCTCAATTCATCAAACCTCAAGGGAAGAACGTGACAAAGAGATACTGTACAATCAGACTTTTGATGAGTGCCATGTGGGAGAAAATAAAGACAAATGAAAGCTGTGCTCTTACATTTGCGAGGAGAATAGAAGTCAGGAATACCTGGGATTCTCTATCACAAAGCCATGTTGGTAAATCTGACAAATGAAGGCCTTGTTTAAATGT
This sequence comes from Sebastes umbrosus, assembly GCF_015220745.1. NCBI lineage: Eukaryota > Metazoa > Chordata > Actinopteri > Perciformes > Sebastidae > Sebastes > Sebastes umbrosus. Next base: position 35,745,458 of record NC_051271.1, read on the forward strand.
GTGAGCCACTGCATAATGATGTGTAATATCAAAATATAGTGGACTGATCATGGAAATGCGGAGTGCATTCTTGCCCCACATTCTTGAATTATTGTGACCCCATGACCGGCTCAGGATAAACTTTATATTTTAGCACCACTACCTCTGAGACCCACAATAGACCAGTTTTTGTCCTTTTTACGGGGGGGGGGGGGGTACAGGTGGTCTTTAGGGGGAGACAGCAGGTCAGCAGTAGATGTCACATAGAAGTGGTTTACATCATCTAATCTTAAACTAGGAGCCTTAAAATTAATTTGAGATGCAGCTCAGCGCTGTGCGTCAAATTGTTCTCGTCATAAATCAGAAATAAACATGAATTAATTAATTAATCAATCATTTCAAATTAATTGTAAAAGTGTATAGGGGTTTAGGACATTATGAGTGAAGTATATGATGGTCATTTCCATGCTCTATTAAGTCCGATAGGTTATTGCAACAATTTTGGGCTTGATATCATTTGTTACACAGATTTGGTGCTAAATTTAACATTTTTTTCTATTCGAGAATTAATAAAATTGATCAATTATCCCTCCAAAATACCACATTAAGACACCAAGACCTTGAGGAACACCATAAAAAAAGCCTTTTGAGATTTTCCTGCAGAATTGCATTTTCCGGCGATTGGATGGCGAGCACTTATGTCCTGGAAACTGTTCAGAAACCCCCTTATTGTCAATATAGCTAGAAAAGCCATCCATCCTCTGAATGCTCTAGGTCTCTAGTTTGTGGTTGTAAAGTTTCATGAGGCTGTGATTATCCTAGAGGTCACCACAGGTCATTTTATACAGTGAGGTCAAATTTCAAAAAATGGTCTCACTACAATGAAATGTCTCCTATGGGGACTAACATCATCACACATTAATACAGTTGAGCTCATTGGATCCACAAGAGTCTCAGCTTTACAGTGATACCCAAATGATTTAATTCAAGACTGTTTAGGGACCCCAGCATGCAGAAATATGCCCTTTGAAAATGGCCATGCCAATTTTTCCTCGCTAAAAATCTAGCCCAACTTTGGAGCGTTATTTAGCCTCCTTCCCGACATTATACCTCTAGCTCCACTCTAACCCAAAAACTAAACCTGCTAGAGCCTCTGAAAGACAGTGAAGTCAGTTGGGATCGCAGGTCTCTTAACACTATAGTGAAGAGCAGCATTTTCAATATGCAGCTCTTTCAGTTCGGTTCATTGAACCGAACAGGGTTAGGAATATTAAAAAAGTTTATTTTCTTGTAGATACAACTGCCTTGGATCCAATTAATGAGCTTCTTTATTAAATGTAAGATCACCTGGCTCGCCACTGAGCACCCCTGTGGTCTATTTTAGTCCAGTGCCTCTATATATTCTTTAGTCACACGTCTCACACACACACACACACACACACACACACACACACGCACACACACACACAAACACATCATAAAGTGCATCTAGAATCAGAGCTTAGGATATTGGAGTTGTGGGAGAATGGGCTTTGGTGCTGTACCGTTCAAAGCCCACTCCTTGTTGCTTTGTTTTTTGTTGTGTTTTTCATGAATTTTAATCAAAACATGTGTAAACAAAAAGCCAACCGCCTGCATTAGGGACGGCCTGTTCCCGGTGCTTCAGACTGATGCCTCGGCACTTTTGCTCTTCCTCATGTTTAACATGGCTGACCTTGAGAAAGAACTTTTCCTCAAACAGTGTAGCCACGCTGTGAATTGATGTATCATTTGACACATTTCTAGGTTGATCATTATACAATGGGGCGGCGTGGTGGTGCAGAAGGTTAGCACTGCCACTTCACAGCAAGAGGGTTGCAGGCTCAAACCCGGCTTGTGGCCCTCCCCATGTTAGCGTGGGTTTTCTCCGGCTTCCTCCAACAGTCCAAAGACATTCAGGTTAGGTTAACTGTTGACTCTAAATTGTCCGTAGATGTGAGCATTAGGGGTGTAACGATTCATCTACTACATCGATGTATCAATTTATATTCCTACGATCCAACTACATCGTTACGCACTCGGCAAGTTGTCCTTCATGGGAGATGTATATCGATATAAAATCGATTTGAAACGCAAAAAATTGATTGTATCGATACTAAGGCTTTGCACCTTGTATTTAATGACGACAAACGTTATATGAAAGTGTTTTTTTAGCACTTTTATTGGTAAAGAAATGTTAAACGTTACTCCGGTTCACTCTCCAGACATGCGCCAGCTTGCCAGCTCCGCCCTCTGCAGCGCGAGCAGGCATCCATGGCGTGCATGCAGATGAACAGCGCACTGACCTCCTCACTCTCGGTAACGGCGCGGAGGGAAATGGGCACCGGTCTGCATGAGCTGCTGGCGCTGCGGTGCAGAGGAGCCGGTCGGCAGAGTTTCAGGCACTTTCAATCACTTGATGAGGGCGGCTTCACCCACCGGCGCTTTCCCCGTGCGTTGTTGTTTTTTCATTCAGAGAAAATTGCTTTTCTTTCCCAGTCATGATATCGATGTGCATCACGCAGCATCAGCCCCACGTATCCAGCCGGAAAGCAGACGTTCTGCGAGGCAAATTATCACGGGAGTAAAGTAAAAAAAACAAAACAAAAATAGTTAAAAAAATGTTTTAAAATGTTTTTCTGTATGTTTTCATGTATGAAAAGACCCCAAATGAACACTGTGGACTACTTGATTACTTGTTTATATCCATAATTAATTTATCCCTGATTCCCTTGCAAGAAAAACATTGAGGAATCCTGACCTGCACTGTCCAGTATCAGCTATTTATTTCACAGTCACACTGGTTGAATTTTTGGCAAAAAAAGTTACTGTATCGATTTCAAATCATTGAATCAAATCAAATCGTATCGCTCTACATGAGCCAAATATCGTACTTGAATCATATCTGAACCATGGAAATCGTATCGTAATGTAATAAAAACGTATCGTTACACCACTAATGAGTGTGAATGGTCGTCTGTCTCTATGTGTCAGCCCTGTGATAGTCTGGCGACCTGTCCAGGGTGTACCCCGCCTTCACCCAATGTCAGCTGGGATCGGCTCTGCAACCCTGAATAGAAGTGGTTACAGATAATGGATGGATGTTATTGACCATAGTGACATATTCTCTCTTTTCAAACAAATCAGAGTCACTGAATGATAAATGTGAAAAGCACATTTCCTCTGTCTTGTTGAAAAGGTTATTTGCTACCACCAAAGTTCTCCTGTAAAGCAACTGTCTTTTACATGTTTCGTTAAAGCCTGTCCAAACGCCAATGGAGATATGTCATGACAATTTTGCTGAAATATATAAACTACTTTACTTTCTGTGTGATAGGCAAAAACAGTAGATTCCTAAGAAAATGTCAAAAGTTGAACCAAGCTTCATTGACAACTTTGCTGCATTCACTTTACCATATTCCAGTGGTGAGCAGTCTCTGATTCCCCCCCCCCCCACCTCAACAACGTGCGTTGTCACTGGAAAACTGCAAAAATCCACAAACTTTGATTTTTTCCAACAGCTTTCAAAAAGCTGCAAGAGCACGAATATTAAAGCTGACTTCCACAACTGTCAGGTGAAATTCATTCTCCATCTCATGACATTCCTCTCAAGACAGGCCTTCCAGCTTCTCTTTCTCCACATCCGACCTACATGAACGTCTGATATTACCACCAGCGGAGACTTCAGAGAGCAATCAGAAATGACACCTGAACAAAACCAGAACAGGTTAACTGCCATCTAAACATGTCAAACCTCTGTACACTTTTACTCTCATGGTGTCATTTATCATTCAAACACCGTTTCTGGTTGCATGAACAAATTAGTAAAATCAAGGAATTTACTTAATTGAACTGTTTGGGAATAAAAGGAATAAAAATGACAAATACTTGTCTTTGTTAGAGACATACCGACGACAGACGTTTTCTGTCTGACCTTCAGAAACAGAAAAGTTAAGAAACACAAGTTATTAGTAAATGTGTTTTTTCCCAGTGATTATATAACAGATCTATAACCAAAACAAGTCACATTCAAGTATCCCAAAACAACTGCTTACCGCTGTCATGAATTGTTTTCGTCATAATAATCGTGTGATTTCATGACATCACGTGAATCCAGCTGCCGTGCAAGGGCAGATATACACTACCTGCCCAAAAAACACATGTGCTTGCAATTCACATGTGGGACAACGTGTCCAAAAACCATGTTTTCAGTTCACGTGTGCTCTTCACATGTTGGGCGTTCACATGTGACTTTTTCATAAAGGGTGTAAAAGAATATGTGATTGAATGAACCTCATTCATTCCTAAAATGGACGGCTTGTCGAAAAATTAAGTATATTTTTCATGTGTCACATGTGAGATAAAAACATGCTTGTAGCTCACATGTGGAAAAATTTACATGGAAAACGCGTGTCCAAAAACTACATTTGCTTGTAGTTCACTTGTATATTTTTCACATGTGGGGATTTAATATCACATGTCAAATAACCACATGTGCTTGCAATTCACGTGTGGGACAAGGTGTCCAAAAGACATGTTTTCAGTTCACATGTGTGCTCTTCACGCGTTGGGCGTTCACATGTGACTTTTTCATAAAGGGTGGATAAGAGCATGTGATTGAATGAACCTCATCCGTTCCTAAAATAGACGACTTGTCGAAGACTGAAGCCTCCGAGAAAAAAATGTAAGTCAAGACTGGTGAATACCGGATCGCCACGGGTTTGGTACTGACATCATGCTACTGGACCCACAGACATGTCTGCAACAACACAAACCACTCTGCTATTTAGTTTATTAATAGTATATATAATACTTGACTGAATATTATACAAAAACGTTGATACACACAATATATATATATATATATATATATATATATATATATATACACACTGTATCTACTGTATAAATAAATTGAATTGAATGGACTGTAATTCCTTATATACACTGTATACACACACACACACACACACACGCACGCACACACACACACGCACACGCACACGCACACGCACACGCACACGCACACGCACACGCACACACACACACACACGCACAGACATATAATGTATCTACTACACTAGGGTTGGTGTACTGGACGATTATGTTGACTATTCGCGATTTTTGGCAATGTTTGTCATTTTAATTATTTTGTATTTAATGGTCTGCCTCCAAAGAACGAGAGCCGCTCATCCACTGCTCTGTAGGCAGAGAGAGAGAGAGAGAGAGAGAGAAAGATAGAGATAGATAGATAGAGAGAGAGGGAGAGAGAGAGAGAGAGAGAGAGAGAGAGAGAGAGAGAGAGAGAGAGAGAGAGAGAGAGAGAGAGAGACAGTATATTTGAACATCTAACTTGGTGAAATAAGGATTTAGCAAACCAGAGTTGGTGATTGTTAGAGAGACAAACCAAGACGGTTTTGGTGAGTTTTATTTTGTTTCTGTCGAGTTTGAATGAAGAGAAATGAAGGGAAGGGGAGGGTTGTTCATGCCACGCTTCACACACACACACACAGGGTTTCCGCCAGAAAAGTTGTTAGGCCCGTAAAAACGGAATAGCTGGCCCACCTTAAAAAGGTCAGCCCACCTTAAGTGAGCGAGCCGGAGCCGGAGTTGACGCTATAGCAAGACACGGGAACTTGGCCTGGAAGTTGTGGTATTTATTCACGGACAGCCTGATCTGTACGCACTGCACTGCTACGTTCACAGCTATAACGTTACTGTTACCCTCATACTCACCATCCGTCACACACACACACACACACACGCACACACACACACACACACACACACTCTCCCTCTCTGTCTCTCTCTTGACCGCACACTGACACTCGATAACTGATCTACGCACTGTGCATCTTTCCCTCTCTCTATCTCTCTCTCTATCTCTCTCTCTGCCTGGTGCTGCCCAAGGTTTCTATCCGTTAAAGGGGAGTTTTTTCTTTCCACTGTCGCATAAGAATGAATGCTCACGTTAGGTCTCTAAATTATAGAGTACAGTCTAGACCTGCTCTATACGAAAAGCGTCGTGAGATGACTTCTGTTTTGATTTGACGCTATATAAAAATAAATGGAATTGGATGGACTGCCATTCCTTAAATGAGTTTGCTAATTGTATAATACATTTTAGTTTAAAAAAAAAAAAAACAGCTACAAATATATAATTACCCAATGATTAGTCCCGACAGGGAGTCAACTAAAACACTGGCAGATACCCTGCACACACAAACACACCTACGCGAATATATCGGCAAAGACGGTGACCCGAGAATCTACTAATACTTGGATCCATTTATTGTTGGTTTGAGTCTGCACATGGGAGTGAGAAAAGAATGATTGACAGTCTTACTTTCAGTGCTATGGACACTCGTGCAAACAGAAAACAGACTTTCGGGACGTCTTTAGTAGCCAGAATCCTGTCAATTTGTACTTAAAACGCTTGATGCGACTGGGCAGCAAATGTCAGCTCAAACATGAAGGTAATCTCCAGGAAGTGAGTTAGATGTTTTCTTTGAAGGCTGATATTTTTTGGGGGGCGGCAGCAGTCCTTTTATTCACGTACCTCCCTTAATGTGAAATAGTGATCACTGCTTAACATGCTCCTGCCAACAGCAGATTTTTACCTCTAGCTCCACCTGCTTCATCTACAAAGACCCCCGCTCCATGTTTGATCGCTTCCTGATGAAAAAACTAATCTTTTACTAATGTTTTAACACCACATCAGGGCCTGTACATTAGATTAGGACTTCCACCATGATCAAATGGGCCTTTGATTAATATTAATAAAAAAAAAAAAATGTTGTGAAATCGACTGAAAATCAATTGTTAATACATGGAAGTGAGTGGTTCCTGGCAGTAAGCGAGTGCTGTGCTGTCACACTGGGAAGCAGCAGGAGTATATTACACACTGAGAAGTAAATATTCACTTAGAGATAACATCGTAAGCACCTTTCTCTCTTTCTTATGCCTCTTTTCTCCCTCGCTTGTCCCTCTCTTTCTTCTCCAAATATATATGTATATATCAATCTCTCTCTCTTGCTGGTTGTAGGTATACTTCACTGACTACACATCTCCACTGCTTATCTACACAGAGCAGGCTGCAGTCGGTAGCTGTTTGTGTGTGTGTTAGCAAATATAGTGGCAGGAGCAGTGGATTTTGGACAGCGGGGTTTGGACAAGGCTTTTTTTTTTTTTTCACAAGACAGATTCATCTATCACACACACACGCGCACACACGCACACACATTAAACGGTGCAGGGTGTGTATATTGTGGTGCTTACACCTCACAGAGGGGGACATTTTAGGGGATTGCGGGGAGGAAGGTTAAGATGTGGCACAGTGAGAGTTGAGTGGCTTGTCTTAAAAAGCACCGACACTAAACAGATTTTTATCAGGTAGAATTTTTTTTTGCCGGGGGTGCCACAATTTAAAGGGGAAGTCTGCCAAGAAAAAGGAGCTTTGGGGCAATTTCTGGACTGAAGAATCACACCAGCTGAGTCTGTGTGGGATGTAGTTATAGACACTACATTTATTGGATTTATTTTAGTCCTCTTTTATGTATTTGTTTAAAGCAAAAGTATTGCTTCATTCTCTCGATAGCCATGATATATTGTTTAACCCCCTGAGTACTGTCGGCGATCCCGACTGACTTTACTGTCTTTCAGAGGCTCTAGTAGGTGCAGTTTTAGGGCTAGAGTGAAGCTAAAGATATCATATGAAACGAAAGGTCCCTTGACCTTTGACCTCAAGATATGTGAATTAAAATGGGTTCTATGGGTACCCACGGGTCTCCACTTTACAGACATGCACACTTTATGATAATCACATGCAGTTTGGGCCAAAAGCCATGCAGTTTTTTTCATGCAGTATAAATGTGTATTTCCCGTGAGACCATTTTTTAAAATTTGACCTCACTGTATGGAATGACCCATGGTGACCTCTAGGATAATCACAGCCTCATGAAACTTCAGAGCCACAAACTAAAGACCTAGAGCATTCAGAGGATGGATGGCTTTCCTAGGTAGATTGACAATAAGGGGGTTTCTGAGCAGTTTACACAACAAAAGTGCTCGCCATCCAATCGCCAAAAAATGCAATTCTTGCAGAAATATCACAAGTTTTTGATTACAAATCACAGCATGGATTTTTCTATGGTATTCTTCAAGGTCTTGGTGTCTTACTGTGGTATTTTGGAGGGATTATTGATCATTTTTATCAATTCTTGAGTGGACATTTTTTTTAAATTTAGCACCCAATCTGTGTTACAAATGGTATCAACCAAAAAATTGATGCAACAACGTATGAGACATAATAGAGCATGGGAATGACCATCATATACTTATATCATCATTTTTAAACCCTTATACACTTTTACAATTCATTTTAAATAATTAATTCATAATTAATTAATGTTTATTTCTGATTTATGACTAGAACAACTTGGCACACAGTGCTGAGCTGCATCTCAAATTAATCTTCAGGTTCTCAGCTTTCAGATGATGTACACCACTTCTATGTGACATCTACTGTTGACCTGCTACCTCTCCCCTAAAGACCCCCTCTACCCCCTAAAAAACGACAAAAACGGGTCTATCGTGGGTCTCAGAGGGTTAATGGGTCAGGCTCATTAATACATTCCCAAATAAATAAAAAGTCACATATCTATTTCACTAACACATCATAGCCAACTACATTTTTTTGTTTTCCAATGTTCTAGCATTTCTTACAAGAGCAGTGCCTTTGGTTGCCAACACAGATGCTTGAATTAAGGGTGTGCAGAAATATTTGACTGTCCATATCAATAAAACATATTTACTCCATTATTTATTTTTATATGAATTTGTACTGGCATAAAATTGCATCTCTTTCATATCAGCTGGCTGGCTGTGTCTGTAACATGCCTGAATCTGTGTTGTGTTATCTGGTGTTGAAAAACTGCAGATTTAATAAGATATGACAGGATAAAGGACACTGAATGGGCATCATGACGTACGTATTCATGGATAAATAAGCCAGCTTTTTTATTTTTTATTTTTGTTCACTCACATTTTAAATAACTGCACTATGAAATCTTCACCCATATCAAAACTTCTTCTTTGAGTAAAACCACAGTGACCAGCAGTTTTAGGAAATTAATAAGTTAATATGTTTGACCCATTATTAAAGATGTGTTCAGTAGGAACAAACGGGCTTGGAGCTGAGTCACAAAAAAGTAACGGTGGCAACAGTTTTTACAAATTGAAACCACCAGAATCATCCAGCATCAACACTGTGTTACTGTAAAACATTCAGGAATACTGCCTTTTCTCATGGATGTAGCTTTGGGTTATTAGCTGCATTGTGAGGTTATATCTGCACCAGTGTGAGCTCTTGTCCCTCCTAGATTTAGAATACATTGTAAACCGTAGACTACCGTAGACCGCATTGAGGCGCTTGCTGTCGTGCTGTAGTTGGAATCATCCTGCCAGACTATACTTCAAAATGGGACATGTCCACCTAGCAATCAGGTAGCTGTTGAACAAGGCATATATAAAGCAATAATTCACTTATACATGATCATTTGTGTATCAATTACTCACCCCTTGTTACCTTGAATTCTGGAAGAAAACTTTGTCTCGCATGCCTCCACGGTGAACGAAGAAGAAAATTCTTGATGAATTGAGGTAAACGGGGGTGAGACAGCAAAATATATTAAAACATCCGTTTACAAACTCGCAAAATTTTGGAGTATATTCCAAGTCTCATTTATCCAGTCGTATGCTCACTGCTTCCCAAACACATCTTGGCTAAAACTTCACTATAATAAAACCACTTTCGCATAAACGGTCTCATGCGTGCTCAGGCGCGCTACTCGTCCGTGTGAGTCTGAAGTGTTTTAAATAGTAAGGTTTTAGTAAAGATGTGTGTGTTTTGGAAGGTAGTGAGCATACGACTGGATAAATGAGACTTGGATTATACTGCACCAGTTGTGTGAGAGTTTGTAAACAGATGTTTTGATATAGTTGTTAAACGCGGCCTGAATTTACTTCAATTCATCAAGACTTTTTTTTTTGGAATCCTCCATTCACAGTGGAGGCATGCGAGAAAAAACAATATTTCTTTTCGATAATTCAAGATAACACGGGGTGAGTAATTGATATACAAATAGTCATTTTGTGGGAGAAGAATTCCTGTAAGCCCTGACCTGGTTCAGCTGAGTTCATCAGTCTTCCCTGCAGAAATTGTGGCCTCGAGTCCCTGTCCAGGCCTCTATCCACATTATTTGAATGGCCTTAAGCTATAAAGCTACCAGCTCCATGGAGCATGACCTCTGACCTCTCCCATGTTTCTCTGGGTGAAGGTACTGTATTATTAATTATCTGTCAAGTCACAAGCTGGATAGACATCCTTGTAGACATCCATTCATTCAATCTCTCTTTTGTGTGTGAGATGCACCGGGTCACCAGTCTCTCACAGGGCGAACACAGAGACAAAACGGAAACCAGCCACCTGAGCTGCACGTTGTCGGACTGACAATCCTCTTCGCTGTGATGTGTAAGTGCACATCTCCGAGCCACTGTACCAAACCTAGATACTATTTTGACTATTTTTTTTTTTGAAAGATCTTTTTTTTTTCTTTTTCTCAGGAATATCCACCTCCTTGTTTGTCACAGAAAACTTTTTGAGCCAGCGGAGGGAGCTTGGCAAGTCACAGAGGTTGTGATAAGCTATTTAAGAAGCCATTTATATTTCATTTCAATCAGAGCAAATCCACTCTAATTAAAAAAATTCATTGTAAACTGCTCAACCTTTACTGGAGACTTCCCATTCCCAATAATCAGGTGAAGTCATTAATGAGCGACCGCTAGCGCTTAATTTCTCTCCCCACTAAGTCCACTCTCCCTTTTGCACTTTTATTTCCTTCGGTAAGAACGGAGCAGTAAAACGATAAGAGAAGTTGCCGGGGAGAAAACCTTTAACACTTGGAGTAATTACTTCTCTTTGTGTCTTTCTTTTTAAATTAATTTTAATTACAGGCGTCAGCGTTGCCTGTAAATGTCCACTTTCTGCTAATCTAAAGTAATGTGACTGCTAATGAAGAGGGAATTGAATGTGTGGAGCCAAGTGGCCTTTTGGATTTGAGACACTCCCCTGCTGGCTCACTTACCCAGTGGTCAAGGATACATGGGCAGGTGGACACACACGTTCACACACAAACACACACACACACACACATACACATACACACACTTAAACAGCACATGTAGGTTATATTTGAGCACCAGCAGCTTGAAACTTGGTCTCTCATACACAAACACACACTCAGACAGATAGATTTAAAAACAGCAATGGGTAGAAATGGAGCATAATTTGATTAAAAAAAGTTATTTTCATAAAACGGTCACTATATCCTGACCAAACGGTCAAACTAGGCAGCGCTGATCAAATATGAATCAATATTCTTTTTACTGTAATGCATATTTCTGGCAGCCTGAAAACAGAGCCATGAGGAGGTGCAGAAGTCTAGTTATCTCTCAGAACACTTTTTGTACAATGATGTTAAACATATTCTACCTATACCGTCACTTTAAGGTTGGAAAACTCTTCTTATTCCACAGTGTTCGACAGTGTTGTGTATCTGCTTGTTCCCATCTCTTCATTGAAGCTAAAAGATATTTGTACTGAGTTAAATAATCAAAGCCAAGAAAAGTATATTTCAATTGGTTATGCATAGTGTATGAATAAACATCACAACAAAAACATTTGGTGATGAGCCGCTGGAACAACCTTCCAGAGGAACTGAGACGAGCTGAAAATATTGATATGTTTAAACATAAACTAAAAACCCATCTATTTAGTCTGGCTTTTATGAAGTGTTTTTATAGTTTTAGAATTTTATGGGTTTTATTGTTAATACTTATTTTATTTTTCATCATCATTATAGTGTTTTATTTTTGTTTAATCAACATTTTATTGCTGATCTTTATTGTCTATTTTATTATATTTTATTTAAATAAAAATGTCATTATTTTAATACAATCTGCTTATTTTGTGTAGTTTCATAATTTTGATTCATTTATTTTTATTGTTATTTTTTTCATTGTATTTTATTTATCTTTTATTATCTGAAATACCCATCTTTTATTGCTTTCTTAATCAATTAACTTTTATATTGGTTGTTTTGGTGTGCATTAGTCTCTAAATCCATTTTTAACACTATATTTTTGTCAATCGTCTGTCCAGCACTTTGAATTGCATTTGACTTGTTTGAAAAGTGCTATATTTAAAAATAAAGTTTGATTGATTGATTGATTGATTGATTGATCACAGATGAAGTTACGAGTGGATCACATTTACAAGTAGATGTTCAGTGGTGATTTAAAGAGTGGAATGAAGTCTGAAGACTGCATACTTTTTAACATTCAAAATGCAGTCCATTATGGGCACCGGAAGTAGGGGGGCCAAGGGACAATTGGCCCCCCACTTTACGGCCCTGCCCCGCTTTCTTTTTAAGGTTGTGAATCACCGTACAGTATGCCCGCAAAGTCCCCTATATTGCAACACAGTAAAAAAACACCTTTCAATCATCCCCATCCACCCCGTGCATGTCAAGACTGGAAGGTGTCAGAAATGTTTTTTTTACTCTACAGATTGTCTCTCATGTTAATCTGGTCAGCAGCTGTCTGCACGGCTCTGTCTCAGCTGAGTCTCACAGAATCGCAACCTGAACTGATCTTTACGCTTCAAGTCTATATGTTTTTGACAATACGTGCGTAAATGCGAGGTTGATGCCCAATAAAAAAGTACTGTATAATATATTTATCCACATTTTGCAAACGGCAGAACAGAGTGTGCTGTGGATCTTTATCCAATCATAATCAACCATTGTGTAGCCTCATTCAAATTAAATCACAGTGATCTGACATCCAGCCCGTTACAGTTTCGCTGTTGTTTCACCCTCGCCGGGCTCATTGTCCAGACCAAGGTCTGCTTGAAAAAGGCCCGACCGTGAGTTTTACAGCATAAGCATGGTAAACGAGACGAGGCGCCTACATCGCCACAGAACCCTCGCACTGAGGACAGTCCGCAACAGCGAAGTCCGGGCGAGGGTTCTGTGGCGATGTCGGCACCTCGTCTCGTTTACCATGTTTATGCTGTGTGACTTTTTTCCATCAGCCTCTATATCAATACAACATTCATGATTAAACTGTTTACTAGAGCACCAAGTTCTTTAGAGATCTATCCTCTTCATTTTGCTCTCAAATGCTCGGAAACAATTCCGGCGCCGCAGCTCACCATAGCAACATATTTAGAGTCCATACTGTATAGGTTTGACCCATTGTAAAATATTTTCACAACAGGTCTCACAAAACAGTTTGACACCAGATAGGCAATTCCTAAACTCCAACACTACATACTTTAGGAAAAGGTTAAATGTAAAAAAAAGGGGGCTTTGCACAGCTGGCTGCACGTCTGTGTGTTCATCTCTCTGAGATAAGATTTTAGAGGAATAGGAATGTAAGTTAAAGTGCCGAATTTGCATATTTGCTGGGAAGTGAGATTTGGACTGATATCTGGGTCAACCTGATCCACTCTCCTCATGTGATGGAGGCCCTTCCTGACCGCAGCGAGTCAATATGTTTTTATGTTTGTTTTCACATCATGATGTCTGAGCAGGGGAATCATTCTAGTGGTGAAAGGGAGGATGTCCATCAAACGGTCTGTAAAGTCTGTCTCACCCTGCCTTATGGAGCCGCTGACCCACTTTAAACGACTTCACGGGGAGACTTTCAGTATCCAGTGACTGGTTAAACGCTGTGTCAGAGGCTTTTACACAATGACAAAACTAGCATCCTGGGAAAACATCGATTTACATGGAGTAATGTGGCATAATGGGTCTTTTACACAGAACGTGGCAAAGGCACTGAAAGCCATTGTTTCGAATGCGGTGAAGCCAGCGGTGAGCGCAGCGCAAACGGCGTCCTGTGTGAACGGCCCTTAAGACTTTATGCTGACCGGCACATAACAGCTTTCTGTTGTCAAAACAAAAGGTTAAAAATAATAGGCTAAACACAGATGAAACCATATTTCAAGATTGTGAATAGCACACACACTGTTACCATGTCTTAAGAAGTGATAACTATACGTATGTTAAAGCTGCAGTGGGGAGAAATGGAGCAAATATGGCTAAAAATAGTATTTTTTATAAAATGGTCACTATATGCTGACAGTAGTGCATGAGACAGATAATAAAATCATGTTCCTCTGGTGTCCTCCGGTGCTCCTAACGGCATCTGCAGGATTTCACAGACCGGAGGAAAACAACCACTCAGAGCTGATCTGGAGTCTGCCGCACAGCTGCCGTCTATGAGCAACTGTTAATCACTCGCGAACTCTGATCAAAAGGTCAAACTAGGCAGCGCTGATCAAATATGAATCAATATTCTGGCCAAAGTCTTTTTTTAAAGATTTAGATTTTTTAAAGTCTGAAAACAGAGCCATGAGGAGGAGAAGTCTAGTTTTCTCTCAGAACACTTGAATTACAATATGCTGAAAGGTTAATATGGAATTGTTGCCCAATGATGCCAAAAACATTTGTGCCTACTGAAGCTTTAAATGTGAGCAAGCAGGTCAAATTCAAGATCGAGACTGATTTTGTGTAATATGTTGAATCATTAAATGTTTGTTCGGGATCCAAATTCAAATGCTATTTTGTCGCCGAGTGAAGCCACTGAGCAATAAATACTTTGTGGCTCCTGGTAAGCTTAATGTTGATCGTAACAGGAAAGTCGGGGATTCAGGGAGCAATTAGGGTCAATGTCGGCTGAATGTAGGTGCACTTGGCTATGTTTTGGCACCAGAGGATCACATGTGAGTCAGTTCTGGCTGATAAATAAAGGCCAGAATTGGCCATGTTTTCAACCGTCAAGGAATTTCTCTTTAATTTAGAGCACACCACTTTCTTTTTCGGGTCTGAGCTGTGATTGGCTCGTCCCAACACTGCAATGCAACACTGTAGGAAAAAAAAAAGTAGGTCATGGCTCTACGTTCCAGTCCAAAGCAATACAAGTGTAGTAAAAATGTTGGAGCTTCGCAAGACAGAACTGCGGGACAAGACTTTAAATTTCAAATAATAGTCAGAGACATTTTGACTCAAGACATTTGTAGCATTTCACCATGTTTGGGTCGGTGTTTTTGTTTTTGTTCCAACAGTGTAGCGGTAACTAAAGAAGTAGGTATACTCTAACGCCTTAGTAGAAATCGTCAAGGGCGTAGAATTTGTCCCTACCAATATCCAGCGAATACTGAATTGTGAGAAAGACACTATCCTTATACTAACAGTTATTTGCACTGACAAATCATGTCCCGTATTGATTCAGGAACAGTGCGTTTTATTTTTCAAACGACACGATCCCGAAGTTAATATCTGTGGACAATAAGCTACACAATGGTGAGACATACGCCCGATCAAGTGTTCGAAGTGTTTTTTTAGTTAGCTTTGATTTTACACCTCTGATAAAGAGCGACGCACAGCTGCAATATGTCTCATTCAGAGAGAGTCCCAAACAGTTGTCTGTCAGACGGCCTGAAGACGACCATCAGCAAAGAAATAACGTATTTTACAGCAGACTATAGGACAAGGAAATTATTTACTTGAAATATTATGATGTTATTTACATTAAATTACAACTTTATTCTCACAATATTAGGATTTTTTCCTCAAAACATTATCATTTCTCAGAGAACACGAATGTGGGATATGTTTTGAATGTGCAGAAATTTTAGCACATGAGCAGTGATATTCCTGAGGTATCCCATTATATATTTTATATTTTTATATTTTCACCTGGTGCCTGAATTTTGTGTTTTCCTTTATAAGAAAAAGAAACATTTCCACCATAAATTGGTGCATAAAAATTCACCAGGATGTAGGAAGTGAAGTGTTTGACACAAATTGTCTTGGCGTTGGGAAACGGGGGGACAGACGCCTGCCCAGATCCTCCCCCTCCCCCCGCTTCATATGTGTCCCCCACTCCCCAATGGTGAACCGAAACCTAAACCCTAACTCTCCAGAGAAGGGCAGTAAGTAGTGAGCATTATTATCACATCATTATGAAATACTGATGTGATAAATCTGTCTCTATTTTTAGAGGTGAGACGTGAGAACACTACAAAATACATCCAGAATGGTACAAAATGAAATACATAAAGAAATAGTGGTTGGACAATTGAGAAAAAACATAAATCACTATGTGATGGCCTGCTTTTGTGTGTGATTTATCCGTCAATGAAAATGTGTGTTGAAGCAGATGAAGACATAAATAGCACTTGAGGTGTAACAGTATTCATGTCAACTGAAGAAGAAGAAGAAGTGGTTATTGAGCTCAACTATCAGAGCTCAGAGTGGTATTAATATTACATGACATTTATCCAAATACAGATCAAATGTATTGTTATGCAGAAAAATAATTTGTAAAAGCGCGAGAAGTTTTCAATTTGACAAAATAAGAAAAACATTTCACAGCGCTCAACATTACCTAAAAGAAATTAAATGAAAATACGGGAACACGAGTAAACAGACGAGGCCTCAGTCCAACACCCGCTTTCTAATCACAATGACTGATTTTTACGTCCATTTTCACAGCAAGACCTCAACAATCTGCAGCCAGACGCTGCACTCTGTTTCCAACCATGCTCAGATTATTACCTGACACACACACACACACACACACACACACACACACACACTATCACAGTAACAGCACGCTCATACCTCCTTGGTGGTTCATCGTGTTGCAATCCTCCAATCCGCCATTTTGTAAGATCTCAGAAGAGGTGCAAAAAAATATCCTAAAATGTCTGCCATGCAAAATGAACTCAACAAAACGAACCAAAAAAATATACTCCATGATAAAATAAAAAAAAAAAAATTAAAAAGTGAAAAAAAAAAATCCAACGCCTGGCTTATGCTGACGAAAGTTACACTTAATATTTTTTCATCTACAGTTTCGTTCAATTACTTTGTGTCTCGAGGATTTGTGGGGTGATTTTATCAGTTTTCCTTGGCGACTTGATGAGCTTTGTGAAAACTCATCCCTCGGGTAGCAGAGCTGTGGGCCCATAATAATGTCATCTGTCTCTCCCTCTGCCTCTCTCTCTCTCTCTCTCTCTCTGCCTTTTCAGAGATTTGTGTGTGTGATAGAGGCCTCAGTGAGAGACCAAGCGCTAACCTTTACTGCATTGGCTCACACTTAATCCCCTCACCCTGGGGTGACACACACACACACACACACACACACGCACACACCCCTTCCACATACTTCCCCCACTGTTTCTCACACACACACACACACACACAAATGTACACACTTTTTTCATTTTGTAGACTCATCCAACATTAGTGTGCATATCTCATTGTGTACCCATTTGAGTAGCCATAGGTTTGATCAAATAAGTAAATACAGCCAGAGGAACACAGACAACAGCAAAAACTAAATATGATAATATATTAGTGAGTGGGAACAGCCTCTTTCTTAAAATTTTTTTTTTTTTTAAATACCCCCACTTTTCCCCTAATCTCTATGAACAGATTCTGCATTCACACGGAGAATCTGTCGGCAGTAATTATGACAACATTTTGGAAGCGGTCTGGTTTCCGTTTTTTAAGTCCGAGTAGTATCGACCGATCCCGTTCGAGCGGGCTTTGGTTGAATGCAGGTAAACAGTCCGTGTGGAGAGCAAAAGAGGCGGAAAGCATTGGTCGAAATGCAATCTCAGAAACCCACGGGCTATCGGCTGACGATGATTTAGCTTCTTTATTGGTGTAAAATGAACTCGTAAACTGGCCACTGGTGAAACAATATCGTCGTACACGTCGTCTCTCGACTCCAACTCCAGTCTCACGTCTCAAGTTGCTAATCGCACTGTAAACACTGAGCGGAGCAGGGAAAAGGAAGTATTGACCTGGATATCTGCTGGCTACACCGGGACCCCAGAAATATATAGCTCCTTCTCCGCCGCCCCCCCCGAGGCTTATCGTAGTCAGACCAATAGCCGACGGGTTCCGAGATTGCTATTTCCCAATATGCACTCTGTAGTCTATAGTGAGCAGTAAATCTAGATTTCGGGCACTTATGAATCATCATCATTTTGCAATGAGTGATGTAGTGTCACATAACTGCAGTGAGATTGTTAGCACACTGACAGTTTGGACAGTAAAATGATGGAGAGGCCATAGAGTGCACAGGGTGGTAGATCAGGAGAGGTTTCAGACACAGCCCCAGAGATCTGGGATGATGTTCAAATTCAGATATGTGTGTTTCAATGTGGATAACACTGGTAAGTCTGCCAGATTTACATCAGCGATGCGGTTCTAGATATGAAATGATCGCATCTGCTTTACATGTTCATATTACCTGTTGCATATGTTAGCAAAACTGATTTACAGTCTTACTTTTACATTTCTACGTTCAAGGGTGTTGCTACTAATTGCTGCTGTGTTTTTTACGTCTTATTTTATTTTATTATCTCATCTTATATTTATTGTAATATGTGTACTTGCAATTCCATTTTTATACTGGCATCTGAGGGACTTGCTTAATTGTTATTTGTCTGTTTTTCTGTTATGCTTTTTTCTGGATTTTGTTAAACTACTGAAATTCAAACTTGAACTTCGTTCGACTTAAACTCTAACTCGAGCTTAAACTTCAAATGAAATCATTTTTAGTAAAGTCAGTGTAAACGCGGCCAAATGCAGCCGATTCCATGATTCACGTCTTTCATGTAAATATTATTGATTACTATTACTGTAATCTGATTACTGTGTATGTACAGTACAATCACCGTTTTAGTCATAGATCAATGATACAGATATATGTAATCAGATTACTGTAATCAGGTTACATATGACCGTTACTAACCATACACCCTACACACATCTCAAATACTATCCTGTGTGTATCCATCACACACACACACACGCACGCACGCACGCACGCGCGCACGCGCGCACGCACGCACACAGTCCTGACATTGTCTCTTACTAAACAACAATGATATACACTGCTGGAAACTTGGACATGAAAACACACACACTGGCTCACACACTCATACGGTGTCTCACACACACACACACACACACACACCCCTTGATACCCTCAATAGGAGGGTGGGTACCGCAGGTAGGGAGCTGAACCCCTCTGTGGAGCTTTGGATTATGGGATAGCAGTATGATGCAAGAAAAAAAAAAGAGATGGAGGTATGAACAAAGAAAGGGGAGGAAGAAAAAAAAAGAAAGGAGATAGAAATAGAGGTGGAGGATGATGAAGCAATGAGGAAGAGGGGGAAGGGAAGAAGGGGATCAAAAATTGCACTAGAGGAGGAGGAGGGATGAAAGGAAGGAGACAAGAACAGAAAGAAGAAAGGAGGCTGAGGAGGAAGGAGGGAAACGAGGACGCACGGAGCGAAGGGAAGAAGAAAAATGAAACAGGAAGAAGGAAATGGAAGCAAGGAATGATGGAAGGGAGAAAAAGGGGGAGGAGAGAGGAAGGAGGGAAATAAGAACGGAGAAGGAAGCGGAAGCGAGGAGGGAGAGGAGAAATGGAATGAAGAGGGAAAAGGGGAGGAATGAAATCAAGTTGACTTACATGTGCTGTTTTCCACTCCTTCACTTCAGAAGCAACTGATGGAGGAAGCTCTAGGGAAGGAGAGAGGAGGAGGAGGAGGAGGAGGAGAGAGAGAGAGAAGGAGTCACTTAAGGTCACTTGTCTTTCAAGGAAAGAAATTCCTGGAAAATTGAAAATGTTAAAACACAAAACAGTCAACCAGTTATTCATTAGTCATGTTATTTTATTTGTCAGTGTAATAAAGTAATACAGAGTGAGTCGCCGGCTTTCTGTGAAAACATGATTTAGAAAATTATAATTCAACGATTGAAAGGTTTGAAAAATGAGCTGAAGAGAGATGGAGCTTGAAAAAAATAATAATAAAACACAGCATTGTAAAAGAGCGTACAACCTTCAGAACTTGTTGTGTGTCCAGCCATCAATGCCAACTCACACAAACACACAGGCTCATAAATAAACAGTCACACTGATTGTCATCATGACCGCATGCTCTCATACACTTTGCACTGTGTGTATACATGCTCCTAAACTATATATGAGTGCATAATATGACACTGCATGTGTGTGTTTGTGTGTGTGTGTTTATGGTACAGTAATGCAGAGACCGTTCTGACAGCAGCTCTCTAGCGCCATCTACTGATCTGGACACTAAGGAAACATGCTGGGAAGCTCCCACAGCAGCACCGAACCCTCCCAGTAACACCCATTAGAGCGGGTAAGTTGGAATATAAATGTGTAACGTGAAGTAATAATATGAAAAACATATATATATATATATATACATATAAAATATAATATGAATGTTTTCAGGAAGCAAGTGAAACCCATGCATTGCACATGAAGTGTGAGTGTGGGGAAGAAGAAAGGATGCAAGAGAGATGAGGCAGGAAGGGAATGAAGAAGAGATGAGGAGACGGGAGAAGGGAGAAACGCAGATGTGAAGGAATGAATAAAGTAAAGGAGGAATAAGAAAACAGAAGAAGAGAATGTGTTATTTCCATGTGTGTATGAGTATATGCAACAATAAGAGGGCTAGGGGAACAAAAAAAGAGTCAAAATGTGTCAAATTTACAAATGACAAGCACTTTATAAAATGTCAATGAAATATATTCAGTCGAACTTGCATTATTATTTACATAAATAAAGAGAGTATGCACATTTCAACTGAACATGGTGTGATGATGAAGTCTAATATGAAGTTCACATGAAATGCCTAAAAACTATGACTCCTTGTTAATATGAATTTATTGTTTAAATTCATGACATTTGGTTTGTTTTTGTTTTTTTTTCTAGTATATTGCTTGATTCATTTCCATCAAATTTTATTCCTTGGCTTTTGGCTCAGCATGAGAGTTGCCTTTTTTAATCCTTTTTCCTTTCCTATCGGTCTTAACGCTTTTATTATTTTAATGTCCTGTTGGTTTTAAATTGGTCATAGTGTTTGATTGTGTTTTTTTTTATGTCTAATTGTACAGCACTTTGGTCAACTTTTGTTGTTTTTTTAGATGTGCTTTATGAATACATTTGGATTGGATTGGATTGAAATTAAATTTATTACATTAATTACACTTTCATATTTCAGGTTGGTTAACTGGCAGATTTGTTCATGTATTAATAATGTTGGAACATTGTTAATTTTATGTCTCAGAACTACAATTCTACAATTTAATTTAGCAGACACTTTTGTCCATCTGAGAGTTAAACTAGTTAGAACTAGTTAAAAGTCAAATAAATGTCCTATGTTTGTTTGAATTCATTTGTTTCCTCATTTTTGTTCTTTTTCTATGAAGGTTCATCAAGGATTTATCAAGAATATGAAAACAGATGAATTTTTAGCGGATAATCCTAATTAGCTTCAATTCAACAGTAGACATATTTTTAAATAATTTAAAAAAAATTAAACAAAATGTGATTAAATTAAACAATGGATAAAACAAAGAATACAAGGTAACAGACTATTATGTGAAATTCTCATCTACACACTGTAATTATGTGACTGATTTCTATCATTATTTCCCTCTTCAGGGTCATGTGAGAATAGAGTGTGTCCCAGCATGTACTGTGGCAAAATGCAGAAAAACAACCTGAACAGATCTCCTGTCATTCTCATATCTCTCTCACAAACACACAAACACACATACAAACACATTCACACTTGCAGTGTGAGCACTGTGCGCTGATAGAGGGAGGAAACAGCCGAACCAACACGCACACGGCTCTCAGTACGAGCTGCTGATGACAATCAAACCCAGAACACTGTGAGTAGGATTCATAAATATAATATTCATGTTTGTATCTTATTAACACTTTACACCTCGGCCTGAAATTCTTTAAGTCATTACACTTCATATTTACTCGTTATTATTTACATGATCTCATGACAGTTGTACTGCTGCCACTTCTGTCTACTGTACGACATCTGCATGTCTGTCCGTCCTGAGGAGGAGATCTCTCTTCTGCTCGTCCTGAAGTTTCTCATCTCAGTTTTTTTTTTTTTTTTTTACAAATCTCTGAATCAGGAGTTTAATGATAGGGATGCACCAATACTGGATCGGATATCGGGCCGATACTGACTCAAATAGCTGGATCGGATATCGGTGACAATCGGGCCTATCTATTCAATTCAGTTCTATGTTTATATACTATGTACATTATATACTGCCATTTTGATTCCTGTTTAAGTTTAAAGCAATTTGTTGCTGCATTAAAAAAGGTTTATACTGGAATTGTAATTCCTGTTAATTTTGAGGATTTTTTACCAAGTTGCGAGTGTACCGTTAGTATTTATTAATTTATTTTTATTTCTATAAACAATAAATATCAAAAGGTGGCCAGCCTATTCACTCCTACTTTTTTATTTTGTTTTTTTAATTATTATTATTATTATTATTATTATTATTATTATTATTGTTATTATTGTTATTATTATTATTATTATTATTATTATTTTAAGTAATATGGTTTGACTAAGATTATGAGTATCATTAGTATTATCACTTTTCTTTTCCTTCATTGGCTATTCATTTGAAAAAGAATAAAAACAACGTAAATTTAGTCCTCCGAAGAAGGGAGGTGGTGGCAGGCCAAAAAAAATAAATAAAAAAACAATAAATATCAATTCAGTAAATTTATATCTATGTATTTATATGTATCTATGTTAGATTTTGTTTTATAAAGTTAAGAAAGCAATGTTTAAGTCCACCCTGATGTCGCCTTACACATACAAGAATGATCCCAGTCACTTTCACACAGTGAGGCATACAGCTGATTCATTTAATCGGTACTCGGTATTGGCCGATACCCAAAGCCCAGGTATCGCTATCGGTATTGGGACTAAAAAAGTGGTATCGGTGCATCCCTATCTAAGGATACAGGGTGTCATATGTTGTCCATGTAGTAAAGCCTTCAGCAGAGATTTTAATTCTGGGCTGTAGAAATAAAACACACTTGATAGAGAAGAATAAAAAAAAAGATTTCATACGGACAAATTTATATTTATTGAAATTAGATTTACACAATTAACAATATTTAATTATTAACATGTGCATATTATTTTTTTTAAATATGGTTATGTGTGTGTGTGTGTGAAGCTGAATAGGATATATAGATATATATATATATTTTAACATTTTGGTTTGTTTTGTTTTAACTTAGATGGCTGCTATTTTTGGATACATTATAGTTCCAAATGGAAATAATAAGAGTTCTTATCTATAGACCTTATATAGCATGTTTAGTAATGCACACTAGAGTATTGTCATGTTTCCTACTTTAATTCCATACATGCATCGAGGTGTCTGATTAGAATCAGCTAAATCCAGCTAAATGCTTCCCATAGACAGGCAGAGTAGCATTATAAATCAACAAACGTGCTCCAATTTGTAACCAGTTAGCAGCTCCAGTGCATCGCCGTCTTTAGCATCTTCACTAACGGTACGGTGTGCGATCCTGGAGGATTTTTCAATTAAACTGAAGTGCTGCAGGTCTGTTTGTGTGGTAAATCCATCAATCCAATGCTGAGCAGATGGATACAGAGAATGAATCACAACACATGTACATTTGTGTGCTTAATGGGCAATTACAATCAAATTACTGCCGGGGAAAAAAAACAAAAAAACTCTAGACTGCATGTTGAAGGGTGCAACAAGCTGGCTGTATCTCTGTGAGCTCATCATTCGTTATCTGAAACTCCGACAGCGGGATGAGAGAGAACCATGTCGGCCATCAATCACCTGTCCAAGAGGACGGAGCAGGACACCAAAAACACTCACCTGGAATTTCAACATGAGGACAAAACTGGCTCTTTAAAGGACAGATATACAAGATACACAGTGCTGCACACACACACACACACGCACACACACGCGCACACACACACGCACACACGCACGCGCACACGCGCACACACACACACACACACACACACACACACACACACACACGCGCACACACACACACACACACACACACACACACACACACACACACACACAGTATGTGATGTAGCATTTAAATTATTTTTTTTATTTTATGCCTACACTTTACACTCTATTTTTGTATATGGAAATGTTTTGAACACTAATATTTAAAATGTATTGGTGTTTTTTGTCTTAGTAATATATGTACCTATTGTATGTCCTTTGGGTGTGGTTTCTATAGAAGCCATCATAGGTTTCTACCACATCATCACACATATGTTACATTCCTTTTATGTGAATTGTATTTTAATGTCTTTTGTGTGAAACAAATAAACATAAAAATAAAGAGAAAATATGACTATACTGACAATTTTAATAACTGATTTAAATCATTCATCAAGTTAAATTCTTAGTCCCTTGCTCATTTTCTCGATTTTGACTTGCAATTGTAAATAAATTACACTATTAATTTGTAGCAATTCAGAAAATAATGACAGATAATAGTGACGTTGTGATGGTGAAATTGGTTGCCATGCCTTCCATAATTATGGTACAGTACATAATTCTAAAAGTTTTGTAAACTGCTGTATTATTAGTGACTTAGTTTCACTGTTTCACATCACATCACTGAGATGTGATGTGACAGATGCTATGTATGCTAATGAATTTGCACCTTTACCGAAATATCATGTATTTTACTGCCTTATTCTTTGATTGGTATATCACATTCAGGCATCTTTTTGGGAGAATATCAACTGTAAATCTAAATTTGAATAGAAATTGTGTGATTTTAGTTTTTTTGTTTTCTGTCCTTAAAAACATTTAGAGGTGGTTCGGTAGCTTTTTCAACTAGGAGTAGTGTGTGCAGAGCTTGCTGTAAGGCTGCATCAGCCCCAATAACCATCACCAATCCGATGGTAGGGACGCCTGTAGCATGAGAGGACAAACCCAGGACAGTAGAAGCCCAAAAATAACTTACTTTTTTTTTAATCAACTCAGAGCTTCTCTACTTTTGCGTTCCCTTGCAAAACTTTAGCATTACCTCGCAATAAATATTGAATTCCCTCGCAATACTTTTGCGTTCCCTCGCAAAAAATGTTGCGTTCCCTCACAACACTTTTGCGTTCCCTGGCAATAAATAGTGCATTTCCTCACAATACTTTTGCGTTCCCTCGCAATACTTTTGTGTTCCCTCGCAAAACATTTTGCATTCCCTCACAACATGTTTGCGTTCCTTGCAAAAAATTTTGCATTCCCTCACAACATGTTTGCGTTCCTTGCAAAACATTTTGCATTCCCTCACAACATGTTTGCGTTCCTTGCAAAACATTTTGCATTCCCTCACAACATGTTTGCGTTCCTTGCAAAAAATTTTGCATTCCCTCCAAATATTTTGGCATTCCCTCGCAATACTTTTACGTTCCCTCGCAATCCTTTTCTTCTTCCTTTCCTTCTGAGCGATATGTCTATTTCCACTCAGTTGCTCCCAGTGCAACGCTGCAGTATGGATCATGTAGGCACATTAAATCAGTGCTACTAAATACTTGCTATAAACCTGCTGCAACAACGGATTAATGCTTAAAATATAAATAATTTATCTCAATTAAACACTGTGGTTAAAGCAGGAAAGTCAGTGGGCCTAAATGAGTCTGCATTGATCTGTGAATGAATGTGAATGATTCGTACAATCTGCTTTCCGCAGCTGCTTCGTAGGCTGCTGTATGAAAAAAGCTCCTTCATGTTCATGAAATCTCTGCAGCATCTGAAGGCAGCAGGATGCACGAGTTGATAAATCTGCGTGAGCGCAGTGCCATTACGCACGGCTGTTCACTGTGTTTACCTTCATCAGATCGCCTGAAAACTACAGCAGGTTGCTACAGTATAATCATAAAGACCTCTACACACATCAGGCTGGATGGTTAGAACTCAATATTCTGTTTTTTTTTGTATGAAGGAGACATCCAGGGCACATCATAGTCAAAAGTAGTGTCTCATGTTTTATCCTTGAAACACATAGCAGTGCAAATGCTGTTGTGTAACAATAATTATTAAACTATGTGACCACGTACGAGCTGAGATACATTAGAATTATTGCTAAATAGCGTTGGCCCGATATAATCATAGACGGTTTCACTGTCGTTATTTTAGGCCTATCAACTGATGGAAAATCATATTGCATCTGTCTTTGGGTGCAGATTTGTGGTGATGTGTGCTGTGTTCATGCCGTTTGCTGAGCTGTTGTTATTAGGCCACGTTTAACTGTGATTGGCACAGCTGTTTCAGAGCTATGAGACCAGTTATGTGACTGGCTAAGTAATAATCACCAGCATGCCACACTGCTGCACATAGGCTACATGAACCAAAATAGAAGGTGTGCATGGAGATATGCCCACACTAGCACCTTATGCGCTTGACATCATTATTAAACTTTCAACGCAGAGGGCAAAATATTAAACTCAGGGTGCAACGCATCGCATTTTGCGAAATATGACAGCTACAGTACACGTGATCAGACGCCCGGCGCTGAGGTTTGCACTGGCTGAATTTGTGTCACGACAGAGCCACTAACTGAAGGTGAGGTCCCCCTCTCCAGAGCTGCCGGAGTATAGCGACGGGGCTTCAGATGGATCTCACTTATGTGAAAACCGGGCCACTGAAGTCTTAATGTCTTTATATTTAAGGCCTCATCTCAAAATATATTTCCTCCATAAAATGAAACTCTCCCACGCAGTGGCAGATTAAGGTGGGCTGGGGGGCCCTCAAAAAAAAAGAATTTTAGTGCCGTGTGTAAAAGTGTGCTTGGAATATTACACGGCCCACACGTACGCACTCTGCACTGGCATACACACACGCACACACACATTGAAACAGCCTTTAATGTAAACCTTGAAATGTCTAGTTGATTTAGGGATTTTCTTTAGTGGATCTTGGACATGGTCACGGTGTTCTTTCAGCCATTGTGCTTTTCGTTTTTGTGCTCGGTGATCACATTTTAATTTCACTACTTTTCTGTCCAGAAGTGACGTAGTATTTGATAACTAAATTGACTTTATGAACCCGATCACATCATGAAGTCAGGTTCATAAGGTAAGCTGATTAATTTTCTTATGGGCCAATAGGGGTAACGTTTTTATTTTTCTCTGAAGAACATTTAAATAATTAAAAACAATCTAGCCAATCTGGGGCCCCTTGCAAACACGGGGCTCCTAGGCTGCAGACTAGACAGCATGTACATTAATTAATCAAGCCCGGCTCTCACGGGTGTGTGCGCTCCATTGTGTTGGTTTCCATGGTGCCAAACTACAGATCCACCTAAGGAACGGAAAACTATTGCAAGAGAACGCAAAAACAATTGTGAGGGAATGCAAAAAATTCTCACCCTTAAGGGACTCTGTACTGTACAATACCCACCTAGATGTTGGTGGGTGGACAGAAAGAGGACTTAAGTTGGCCAAATAAGACCAATTTGAATAATGTATTTGTGTATCAAATAAAAAATACATTTTATATATATATATATATATAAATATATATATATATATATATTATATATTATATATATATACAGTATATACATATATATATACGATATATATATATATCGTATATATATATATATATATATAATGTTTTATATATAAAATATAAAACATTTTTTTAATTATATTTAATTTAATTATAATATATATATATATATATATATATATATATATATATATATATAAAAAAAAATAAAAAAAATGTTTTATACTTTATATTATAAAATATTTTTATTTTTTATTTTATACACAAATACATTAAATGAGCAAAATAATAGATTAATTAATTCTCATCATGTAAAGAACTGACAATGCTGCTGCCTCTAGCTGCTCTGGCACCGTCTCATTAAAAGAAAAATCAAAGGATACATAGGGCTGAGATTTTGCAACTGACACTTGCCCTCCTCCCCCTCTTCCTCATCCTCCTCCTCCTCGTCCTCCTCCTCGTCCTCCTCCCACTGTAATTCCAGTCTTCCAGACTCATCTCTGCCCACTAAGGGCCTCCTGTTGGCAGGTGACAGCTCAGTGGATGGGCCCCTTAGCTAGCTCCCGGATGTCCTGAGGGGGGGTTGGGGTTTGTACAGAGGCAAGGGGGCAGAGTCGAGGGAGCTTCCCCCAGCTCCTCTCACCCAAACCCAGGCCTAATGGTGTGGAGCGAGCCCCTTCACTCCCGCTGCTCTACAAGCATCAAAACTATGGACAGAGAGGCAGAAGTAGAGCCCTGTTCTCAGTTCCACTCTGCTAAACAGGTGCAGGCGTGCCGCATGTGAGCCAAAAGACACACACACACACACACACACACTGGACTGCCACTTCTTGTCAAGTACATTGTGGAAGCACTGCATGAGTTTTCGTCCTTCCGACGAAAACACATTGTATTTGCAGAAGTTGTGTGTTTTTATGTGTGTGTGTGTGTGTGTGTGTGTGTGTGTGTGTGTGTGTGTGTGTGTGTGTGTGCGTGTGTGTGTGTGTGTGTGAGAGTCCCTCAGAGCAGGACAACTTTACGATGACAGAAGTTTAATCCCTGTGGTTTTCTGGGTTTGAGTTTAAACAAGGAAGCAAGTCGAAGCGTAGTCTACCCCCTCTTACAAGTCTTTACCCGACTGGAACTGCTGTCAAATAAAAACCTCTGTCCAAGAAATACCACAGAGGAAGAAAGCCTCTGGCACAGGCTTTCCCTCCCCGCTGAGAGTAGTGTCTGAGAGGGAGCAGAGGGCTTAAAGCAGCGTTAGGCCGATGCTTTGGGCTGATATTGGCCTTTGATAAAAAATCAGTTTGGGTCCAGCCGGTGTGGTCCATCTCTGAAATGATGGAGGTTCCTGCCTGACCACAGATAGTCATTTCATTCTTATTATTTTTATATCAGATGTCAGAGCAAAAAAAAAAAAAAAAAATCATTGCAGTTGTGGTGTGGGAGGATTTAACTCTACCATCTGCAGTGAAACCTGCCTCATGCTGTTCCTCCACGCAACTCCTTTTTCCAACCCAGTATCCCAGATATTTCATCCATATAGGGCGATACGGCAGAACGCGATTTAGTGCCAATGTGGGAAGTAGTGAGCCCTGAGAGACAGAGAGTGAGGGTGCAAGGTCGGAGTGGTGAATGGATGTGTGGATGGACTTTCACGCAGGAGACCTGAGTTTGCGTTGTGTCACAATCCAGTTACCAATATCTCTCCCTACAGTAGCCTATAATGTTAGTGTCTGGTTGCCTAAACCTAACCATAGCTTAACCATAGATTATTTGCAATAAACATGTCATCTCCCTAACCTTACCATCAGGGAATGAAATTAGTACCTGCCACCTGCCAAATACAGGGTAAATGCTGGTTGTGACAGGCAAAAAATGTCAGGACACCTGCCACCATTGGCAGAAATATTATTTTTAAAAAGCAATTTCTAAGTTAAAAATAGTCACGGAATAAGTTTACATTATATATTCCATATTTCTATTGGTTGGTACCACTGACTCAGTTCTAAAGTGTTCTACATCAATTTCAGAAGTGGAAGACAAAATTTACTTGAACTGCTTTTTCAGTTACAGAAACAAAACAGTGGACTGATCTCCCTCCAGATATTAGACTAATGTTAAAAAGGGTCATGTTGTCTCAGCAGGTATCTCTCTAACCCGTCAGAGGCTGCTCTTTCCCTCTCCTCTTCCCTCGCCACGCTGCTGCCCTGTAGCCGCTCTGTGAGCGTCACTGGCCGGCTCTCCAGCGACCTACGCCCGCAGGCGGTTGAGGAACTTTTCAATTCCAAAAAGGCAGATAATCACAGGTTCTTGTTCATTTTATAATGGACATTTGTGTTGTGATATTTAAACAAACCATCCGTCATCAAGGAAATAAAAGTCATTCTAGTTAGTATTAAATTCCACTTCTGCCAATAGATCCCCCTTAATGTTGCACACAGCTCCTTTAATATTGTCTCCAATTTACTATGAATCTACATATAAATACCTCTTAGCTGTAGTATTTGCAAATTAAAATTGGTGGAGTCAACTTTACACATAAATATATATTATTTCTGTGTTTATATACGTGCTGACCACTCAGCATCAGTATATAATTTATATTACCATGGTCCACTAGACCGTTATTATAATTTTATAGAAAAAAACGATAATTGAAAAAAACTCAAAAGATGATTTCTCTCTCTCTCAGTCTGCCTCCCTGTCTGAACATACATTTTCATCCTCTTCAGTGTCAAACTAAGCATTGTGATCCATATTTATTAGTATTAAACAAATTTAAAAATATATATATTAAATCTAGTATCTACATCATTGTCCTACACATTGATTCACTGGGGGCTCTAACCTGCAAGCTGCTCTTTAAGTGAACTTGCTTTTTATAAACTCATGCAGACAGTGCCTATTCTTTAAAATCTCTAACACACACTTATTAAACAGCTAACCCTACAACCCGCCTGAACACACAGCTTCATGTTCATGCAATTAATCAGCAATTCAGCAAACAAGTTACGATCTTGTGTTGTATTCTGTGTTGTTTTTCCAGTTACTTGTTGTGTCATTGTATGTTAAAACAATGGTTAATGAGAAATGAGGGTGTAAATGTGAAACAGTGATTTGGGTGCGATCACTGCAGGTTTTTGATCGTGTTAAAAGCAGCTTTCTCACTTTTTCAAAATAACAGAAATACAGTCCTGTGAAGGTGTAGGAGCCACTGAGACTGAGACTGACGGCCACTGTTGGGTTCCACTAGGGTTCTCAGTGGAGAACAACACACTGACAGAGCAGGAGTGCAGGCTGAAGCTGGACCTTTGGCCTGCTGTGGTTGTGATAATACTGCCACCTAGAGGCACGTACACTCATGATTAAGAGAAGGCGTATGAAGGCAGTGTTCATCACACTCAGTACACTATACAAATCATACACTAGGTAATGCAAGGTGAAAATGAACTCAGCAAAAAAAAATCATTAGGAAATTATATTCATGGTTATTCACACAACAGAGTGTTAAGTACACAATAATTTAGGTATCACTTTGACCAAATACCTAGTCTTTGTATATGATGTTTCATTAAATAACAATATGTTGTCACTCAACATTCATTCATAAAAAATAAGAAGCTCCATTCATAAACTCTATCAGCTTTAGATCCAGTGAACCGAAGTGAACCCACATTCCAGATGAAGCACCGAATAAAAACATTTATTTAATAATGATCATTTCTGTTCACTGCGAAGCACTCTTAATTCACTCTTGAAGAAAAAATAGCAGAAATGCATATCGCACGATATCCCACGAGGTCACATGACAAGAGATATAATGGAGTCAGGGAGTAAGAATGATTTGCTCCTGATAATCAACATGATTCCTCTCTTTCTCCCTCTCTCTCTCTGTGTCTGAGCACTGTGTAATGACTCTGGTTAATTTCTCAGGGGAGAAACAGTAATAAGTGATCATTGACAAAAGGATTTCTATGGAGACGTTCACATTATCTCTGCTTGGCCGCCCGGCTCAGCGCTTCTGTCTGTCTCACTGCCTGCCTGTGTGCCACTTGTACACGCTGTATGTGGTGTACTGTATACCTGTATATATATACAGCCATGGCATTTTCAAACTGATCCACTGAAGTGGTCAGAGAGAAAGGTAGTAATGAACCAAAAACAGTCACTGTATTTAACCGTTTAGCAGTTGGATTATTAATACAAGAGGCTTGAGTCAGAGGTGCAGATTCAGAGCATGGTGGTTATTTCACCAACAATGACCACATCTGCATCTATTTATGTCACAAAAATATATGTGTTTGTATATGTATTCCCATTGTACTGGATGTGAGCAAGGCTTATATCTGAAGTTGTTAGAAATTGTCTAGTTTGCTTCATTTTCTGCAACCAATTTTTTTTTTTACCAGCTATAGGCCTACTTCTTATCAATATATACTGATGTTGGATGTTAAAGGGACTGTGATAAATGCAAATGCAGATCCAACTGTTCTGATTGCATAAAAAAGTTAACTTTTTTTTAACTCAGATTTTATACATATGGTGAAATGTTCTTTATTCTACGACAGTTTTCCTAAAATTACACTTTAAAAAATTGCGATATTTCGCCATACTTACAGTATGGCAATATATCGCAATATATTGAATGGTAACCCCTGTATCATGATACATATCGTATCGCCAGAGTCTTGTCAATACACAGCCCTACAAGACATACAGTTACCTGCATCTCAACAGGATTTACAGCACAGGTACACAGCAGCAGCAGCAGCACATTAACACAATGCACCACTCTCATCCACAAATAACAGATAAGTTCAAGCCACCTGAGTCGTCCATCATCGGCAGGGCTGCTGCTAATTGGTTAGCTCCGTTAACACTGTCATTACGTAAGCTAGCCTAGCACTAGCAGTATCACCTGCCGGGAGGTCCTGTTGTTCCTGTTCTCTGCTGGATCGGATGGAATCAGCCTGCTACTCTTTTCTTCTCTTCCTCCTCCTCTTCATTTGGTGCCGGCGGACTCTTATCACTGCTGCAACTAGCTAACTGTTAGCATATTTTTGCCTGGCACCGGCATCGTATCACAACAATGTTATTTTTTAATAATAGATTGGTTATATTAAAACATTTTGCAGCATCAGCCTCAAGATGTGACCTGATCTGACCTGTTCCGGTTCACCTTTTCAATCCCTTTTTATCCATTTCATTTGTCTCTTCATTCAACACCGCTCTTTCAGTCTTGATTTCCTTTGAACGGATCCGCTTAAAGGCAGTGGTGGTGGTGGTGGTGGTGGTGGTGGGGGGGAGTCTGACGATGGTCTGTACCACCTGCCTTACAGTATAGGTAGCATATTGACAATTTTGGGATGGTGTAACCCCTAATCAGATGGGCTATTCCAACATCTAATGGGCCACGGCCAGCAAGTCCAATTTTTTGTTACACCTTTTTTATTACTCATTGGTGGTGGTGGCTTGCCTGAATTGTCAGATTTCCAGAACCTGCTCCTCATATACATACAATGCTAAATAAAGCTGTAAAACTGTTAATGGTCTGGGTTAGAAATCATTTGGGAAAACAAATCTGTGAGAGGAAAAAATGCATTGGGCAACATTACATGATTTTCTCTATAAACTGGAGGTTGTAATGGATGGAGGCCCAGATGAATGTCAAGTTGGTCTGAAGTGTCCATGATGAAAAATGACAACACTTTTGACAAAAGAGAGCCATAATAACTCACCAGGCCAAACCGCGTCATTTAGAAGGAAAAAAAGAAGAAAAGGAGATTGAGTGTGCCATGGAAGGAGGGCCAGGTGAAAAATTTCCTAGGTTTATTTGAAGTGTCTAAGAAAAAAATGAGAAAGCTACTGACAAAATTCTCAAAAGCTACCTTGGCCTCTATCAGTCAGTTCCCATCTACTGTCAAGCCTTGAAAGGTGCCAGGCTTTAATATTGGATCATGAGGTAAAAATAACAACTGAATATTACTGCAAAAAATACGGATGATTTTCATATCTGTTCAGAGGGCATTATGTGAATATCTCTAAATAATGTATTCATATTCATTTTCACCACTAATACATAGATAATAGGCATGTTTCTGGTCATAAATACCGTGGGCGGCATCGTGACAGCAGCAGAGCTTGATGGAAACAAGCGTCCTTTTATAGGCTGCCACTGGCATTGGTCTCAGCTCCTGCCACTGAATGGGGAAGCCTGACCCTCACCTTATAATAAATTACTACAAAACAATATATACTGTAGGAAGAGGTATAATGCACTTCAGCTGCCTCACAAGGAACTGGCCTCTCCAGTGCTCTCAGAGTAGGGCAATCTTGTAACGGGAGAGGCTGCAGAGATTTGGTCCAAAGTGTACTGGAGCACACGGATTTAAGGCAACAAACTCTATTGGAGGACTAGATTCATCTTCATCAGTACAGATATGCACGTCATACATCAATTATATTGTTTTGATACGATCGCATTATTATTCTTACTTATATTTTTGATGCATTTGAATGGACGTGGTAATTATGTTAATGTCTTAAAGGGATGGTTTGGATGTTTTGAAGTGGGGTTGTCTACTTGTCATAGTCAGTGTATAGTAGAAGATGGTTGGCACCAAGCCCCCAGGAAGAGCGCCGGCCGTCGATTCCAACGTTCATAGTTGCCAAACGGCGGTACTGCAACTTCAGTGTCCGTCACGTGATGCCATTGGGACAAAAAATACTTTTTCCCATAGACTTACATTGGGAAAGAGACGTCTGTAACTCAGCGGATAATTTTTTTTGAGGTGAATCAACTTCCCATTACGAACACTCTAATAGCCCTTATTTAAAAAAAAAAATATGTTTTTAAAGTTGTAAAATTAACTAATAGCCGAATCCAGAGTTATTTCCCCTTTTCCGTTCATGTGAATGAGACCCAGACCGAGGCTGGAGTGCAAGCCATGGCGACGTTGGTACCCCGAGACCAAGTCATGTGACCGAGCGGACGCTACTGCGCATGTTCCATATGCCCAAGATCCGGTTACTTTTCCAGATGGAAGTCGAGCCATTTAGGCTCCGTGTGCCACTGAGACACTTTCATAGGAATGAACGGGGCCCCGCCTCCAACGCTGTATCCAGTTCTCTTTATACATCCATGGTTGGCACGCCCTCAGCTTGGAGAGACAGACAGGAGTACGGGAGCAAAGGAATACAGTGCAAAAACGATAGATGCGTTGGTGAGAGGCAAGGAGCGGGGTCTGATTAGAGGGCGTTAGCATTCTTTTACTTTGTGACATAGATTGGTCCCAATTGGCCTTGCAAGATTTGGACTGATTTGAAACGGTAGATGCGGTTGAGCCATTTTCAACCCACAAATGCAGTTTGCGCGTTTTTTTTTTAATGTGGCAAGAAACATCAATATCAACACCAGCATTGATGTGTTTCATCACAGTACCGTCATAATTGAGTGTGCAGTACATCTTTAAGTATGACGAGTAAGTATAGAAGAGTATCAGTGTGTGTGTTTGTGTCTACACAGGAGGTCTGCACACACACACACACACACACACACACATGCACAGGGAAGGAGAAAGAAATGTACAGTGCGGACAATACAAAAGATGTGTCAATCATGCACTACTTGTGTCTATGTGATTGTGTGTGTGGGAGAAGGGCTTACATGTGTGTTTGGAAAGAATTTCCTTTCGCAGGAACACTTTAACTTGAAAGCAAAACAATTACAAAATACAAAAATGGAAATAAAAAAAGAAAAAGGTGATTATGAAACACAAAAAGGATAAAGGTTGCTAATCATTCTTTGTTAGCGACCGAGTTGGAATTGAAGTAGCTTGTAAACATCCTCAACCACTGGCACCTGCATTACAGCTCAAAGGGAAGCTGGTGTGTTGCCATAGCAACGCCAGATGCTAAGTGAAAAAAACCTGTTGTACACAATGCAACAAACAAATCCTTCAATTACAGCTACCAGAAAGAAATTGTTGAGTTGAGAGTTTAAGATGTATCAGAGTTCTTAGTCTTCTTTACAGGCAGAGGACAACTGGATTTTTAAAAGTCTCTTTAATAGTTAAACAAAATCTCTCTGTTGGGGTGGGTACTATTTGTTAAACCAGGTCCCAGTCTATATAAGTTATATCTTGCATTACTGCCTACAGCCTCAGGTGGTTTGTCCAGTCTGTTCAGCTCATTATTACCCTCATTATGTGAGAGTTAAGACATGGACAGATGTTTGGCTTGGAACTGTGTTGACAGACAGCTGCCTTCTTAACTAAACTAAGCTTTAATGTAACAGAAATATGTTTTTGTATTTGTATTTTTTTCTGTTTGAGTGCGTTATTGTAATATAAATATACAAATCACCATACATAACCCAAATGTAAGTGCAATCATCCCTCGCTACCTTTTTGTTTTTCAAAGATTATGATAACAGTCTTCACCAGTATGTTCTGCAAATATAAAGGATATTTTTTTGTAAGATGGGAGCCTAAATCAGAGCCCTATTTCCTGATTACCATTGATCTTAAACAATTTTCTCAGACCTCTTAAAGCCCCCCTTCAAACAGCGTTATTTCCTGGTTTTCGGTTAACGCTCTTTCTCAAACAGCTAGCGATATGGCACTGAATCTGATGAATTTACTGTTTATCAGAAAACAAATGAGACAAGATTAGCACAACTTAAAGACTCTCTCTCACTCGCACTCTTCTTCACCGTCTCCTACTGGAGAGGCGGCCGTCCGGCTGCTGCTGCACCAAGGAGTCGCACCCCAAGACGGATAGACATGTTGCGACCTCCACCGTTTCAAATGCAGTTTCAGGACGTTTTGGAGGTGCACCGTCACCAACACCGGCCGCTCTCGCCCAGACACTGCACCGGACTGCACTGTGATTCCTTTATTTCTCTAACTGGGACTCTTTTCTACTGCACTCCCTGGCAACCGGACCTGTTAGAGGCTAGCAAACCTACAAAACGTCCCGAAACTGCATTTCAAACGGCAGGCAACATGTGATCCAATCTGTGGTGCGCTGAGGCCAGACACTACGCCAGCCTGCAGCATCGGTTGCTTTCTGTTAATTTATCTACAGCAGGAGGAGACGGTAAAGAAGATAGCGGGTGAGAGAGACAGTCAGTGTGTTGTGTTAATTCTGCCGTTGGGATTTTGTGTAATCCACTACGTTGATTTCACCCCACACACAAATGTCATTGTGAAAATAAACACACTAAAGTTAGATGGAGGAAACTAAAAAAATAAATGAAAACCCTCAGCTAGCTAATGTAACAAGTTGGGCTGGCAAACTACACCCATCTTAGTTAGCCAACTAACTAGAGAAGATGACAAACTGACAGACAAACGGACCGACCGTTAGACAGATAACAGATTTATTGGTTTGCCGCTTAGACGCAAGCAAGAGTGCGCCTGCCTAAGTGTGGAGGATAATGTATGACCTGCAGCTTCTACTATAGTCACGTCACATTCTTGTTTTGGCAAAAAAACTTTGTTTTTTTTACTTTGAGCACAAAAATTAAAGAAAAAAAAAACAAACTTAGCAGACAGTGTGGCTAACCAACATTGTCAGGAAATGACTCAAATAAATATGAAATATCATAGAAAAGCCAAAATACACTGGAGGGGGGGCTTTAAAGGGCAGGTCCATTATTTGGTGTCACGCTATTGTTCCAACAGCCCGTTATTCCGAAAATACACACTTCCTGCACCGCGGTTTTAATGCATGGGCTTACCGGGGATCAAGCCCCCGGGCCTGATGACGGGAAAAGGGCCCATGATGCTCCGGGGAAAAGTTTTGTGTGTAAAGACGCAACGATGGTGGTGTTTTTTACTCCGACACAACCTGCCTGTGGAGAAAAAAAATCTTTGTCTAGCAGCTGTATATCTGACTGAGATCTGTTTGTCTTACTGACTGACTGACTGAGTGACTGAGTGAGTGACTGAGTGACTGAGTGAAGGGTGAGACATGACTGTTGGTTGATAGAGAATATAGGGCTGTTGGAGCTGGGGGTGATAATTAATGCCCTGGCTTATTGTAAAGGGAGGAAAGGGCTCTCAAAACGTCCATAGCCACCGGGCCTAAAGTAATATCAAGGATATTATATTATTAAGTAATATTGAGTAATATTGAGTTAAGCCCTCGCTCATATCACTGCTGCATGGAACGCTTCTTGATGCCAACCAAGAAGGATTGTTAGATTAAATATCTGACCTGAGGTCCAACAGCAGTTGCACCAGGAAGGTCTGATGACATCATTCTGCATAATAAGTAGCCATGTGCTTCTGTTTGTCTGAGAAACGATGGAAGATTCAGCGTGAACGATGGCCAGATGGAGAAAGATAAATCTGCTTTAGAATAGATTCATTTCATTATATTCCCTTTTATAGTTTGCATATCATGCTTTTAGTA
This sequence comes from Sebastes umbrosus, assembly GCF_015220745.1. Classification (NCBI taxonomy): domain Eukaryota; kingdom Metazoa; phylum Chordata; class Actinopteri; order Perciformes; family Sebastidae; genus Sebastes; species Sebastes umbrosus. The sequence goes on from NC_051271.1 coordinate 35,783,404, forward strand.
TTTTTGTATTTGTTAAAAGCATAAATAAAACACCAGGCCTTTTCATCCTCAGGGTGTGTTCTAATTGTAGACCTACAAAACAACACAATCAGTAAAAAAAACAAAAAAAAACATAGATGTCTACAGTTCACAATGTTCAAGTTTAAATTGTTATTTGTATAACTTAAATATAAAAAGAATAAATAAAGCCTGATTCATAATCCTGAGGATAAACTGGTTACTATATTCTGGCCCAAATGAAAGTAGTAGTTTTTTTTTACAAGATCATTCTCCAATAGCTTAGATTAAATCCATGTTTTCATCACTGTGTTCAGTGTTATATTGCTGTTTTTAGATCAGCCTACATCTAACGACTCGGGTGGCGGGAGCATGCACCAACAGAGGTGAAACTCTGGAAATTTGTCTGCAACAATACAATTGCTTGAAATGTTGTTTGGTGTAAGGCCAGAAAGACAGACTATTAATGGTAAAACCCCGATTCAGCACCATGGACAGGGCTAGCAGTCATGCCATTTATTTACTATGGATTCTGATGTGCTGGAGTCGGCCCTTTTACGTCATCAGGCCCGGTAAGCCTGTGCATTAGGATGGTGGTTCAGGGTGAATGTGTAATTTCGGAACAACGGGACTTCGGAAAACAACGGGTGTTTGTTTTCGGAATAACGGGCTGTAGGAACAATGGCCTATCCCCCATTATTTTGAGGGTTTTGAGTTTTTTTTTTTTTATCATTGTGCAGTTTCCCAATGTTCCTTATGTATCGTATCAAATGATTCAAATTGTGGTCAAAAGTTGAAGCATCGAAAATGTTATTTTCACAAGTCCTTCTAAAAACCTTTCCCACGTGACCTAACCATAACCAGGAGTACCAGCACGGACGCTAAGCAATGTTTTGCTATGTGGACGCCAAGTTAGTGTGTATCCGAAAGTCAATGAATAGTGAATTTCAGTGAATATATTATATTCAATTTCTGCTAATATGTCCCCCAAAATGTTACACACTGGACTTTTAAATTAACTTCTCACAAAACACAGCTTTCTATGCTACTGAAGAGGATGCTGAAAACATGATGTATTTAACTGACGATACAAAGGTTTTGTTCTTTAAATGGTTTGGTATGAAAAGGAAGTGTAATGTGCAGGCAATAGTCTGGTAGAAGTCATTTTAAGAAAGTCGTCATTGCTCTTAAGCACAAATGGAACTTCAAATCAAGTAGTGATGGTTCCTATATGTTTCATGAATATGCATTTCTATTTATCTATCGTGAATGTCATTTTACTTTACCTGTTGGATTCCCTCACTAACCCTTACCCTGATTGATTACATATTTTTTCAAAGTTTTGAAGTAATTCATTTATAATTAAATTTTGTTTTGTTAATTGTTGTTTTTTTAGTTTTAAAATCTGCCAACATTTTTTTAAGAAAGTAAGAAAAATGTAATGTTCAGCAACACCAAACAATCTTTGATGACTGATATTTTTTTAAGGTATATTTACCTTTAAATACAAAATCCTGACGTAGGGGTTCTAACTGTGGCTTCCCACTCAGCGGTTCAGTAAACCCCTGTGAAGTGTAATAATGACAGTGACCACCAGCCACTGTTTGTTTCTAATAGAAGCCCGGCAAAACGCTGGCATTTAACCCAGACCAGCTCTCATCATTAGTGACTTTTTTCCTGGTCCTTCTTAGCCGGCTGAACTGTGAAAAGTGCTCTCATTTCTTCTATCTTGTTTCTCTCCACTGTCACTGACAATACTTAGCCTAAAGAGGAAGCTGCAGCTCTCTCACATTCACACACACACACACACACACACACATACTCACTCTCCGTACTGTGTGACCCAGTGTGGGCTGACCCTGACATTTTCCTCTCCTCTAATGCTCTTTAAATGGGCTGCAGGGCAACTGGAGTCTTGTATGGCTCCACAGGCAGCCATTATGAGGCAAAGAGCAAAACCATGAGGGCAAGGCAAGACATTACCTCTCCAGATGTCTCCCCAGCTCCTCCCAGGCTCTCTCTCTATCTCTCTCACACACATTCATACACAGTTACTCATGTAATTTACGCTATTATGTATCACAAAATTAGAGAGAAAGGTAAGGGGGGGTATTCTTATCATTAGAGGTTCAGGCACCACAGGTGCTGGAAGCCCATTATTCTGCTAAAACAGCTTGTGAACCAATATGTTTCAGCCTTCACTGGTCCATCCCATCCTTAACCTTTTGGCCTTCTGTAAACAGACTGCTTGTGAGTGTTCATACTCAACTTCATACTCAAATTTGGCCATCTGTTAGATTTAAAAGGTTGCTGTTCAGCAGATCAACCAACAAGTTCCATTACCTTCACCAGGGGTGGAATCTACAAGCAGGTTTTGACCCTGGACAGGTCGCCAGACTACACATTCACACCTATGGGCAAATTATCCTGCATGTCTTTTGACTGTGGGAGGAAACCGGAGAACCGGAGAAAACCCACGCTAACACAGGGAGAACATGCAAACTCCATACAGAAGGACCCCAAGCTGGGTTTGAACCTGTGACCCTCTTGCTGTGCGGCAAAAGTGCTACACCGTGCAGCCTTAGAGCAACAAAAAATAAAAGTGAGGGGACTATGGAACGTGAGATTGGCCGGAGAATCGGTGCAACGGGGGCGGTATTGCATTCGCTTTACCGCACCGTTGTGATGAAAACAGAGCTGAACCGGAAGGCAAAGCTCTCGATCTACCGGTCAATCTTCCTACTTCCTACTCTCACCTATGGTCATGAGGGCTGGGTGATGATCAAAAGAACTAGATCGCGGGTACAAGCGGCCGAAATGGGTTTTCTCAGGAGGGTGGCTGGCGTCTCCCTTAGAGATAGGGTGAGAGGCTCAGTTATCCGTGAGGAAGTCGGAGTAAAGCCACTACTCCTTTGCGTTGAAAGGAGCCAGCTGAGGTGGTCTGGGCATCTGGTAAGGATGCCCCCTGGGCGCTTCCCTAGGGAGGTGTTCCAGGCACGACCAGCTGGGAGGAGACCACGGGGGAAGACCCAGGACCAGGTGGAGAGATTATATCTCCACACTGGCCTGGGAACGCTTCGGGATCCCCCAGTCAGAGCTGGTTAAAGTGGCCCGGGAAAGGGGTCCCCTGCTGGAGCTGTTGCGCCACCGACCCGACCCTGGATTAGTGGTCGAAGATGAAATGAGACGAGAAAAAATGTTATAAATCCAACTTCTCTTCAGGTCAAATGAACAGTGGTTTAACCGCCTTGCAACTTGCCGAGTACCTATCGATGTAGTTGGATCGTAGGAATATAAATTGATACATCGATGTAGTAGATGAATCGTTACGCCCCTAGGACATAACCATTTTGAGTTGCGGTACAAGTAAGTGCCTGGTCACCCCAGAAAGTGACACGGCAAAATTGATTTGCTTATCCGCGGTGCTAGAAGCTTGATTTTGATTTGATTTCACTTAATTATCAGAATATATCTTCACAAAATGTGTCTTACATGTTCCGTTAGTTGTGGTTTGTTTCGTTTATAGCAAAATGGACACAAATTATGAATTTGGGCAAAAGAACAATTTAAACCATGATTATAATTATGTGTCTTAAGTTAACAATGATGTGTGGACTTCTGTTGGCTGTTGTACTACATTCTTGCTCCTTGTCATATGTTCTTTAAGTTAGTGCTATAATCCTTATTGCTCTCATTACTCTCATACTTTTAATACCGCCAGGGAATCAATGACAACTTTCCACATCAGGGTGATTAATCCCATCTCATCTCAACTCATATTATCTCCTCTTTTTTTTTTCCTAAACCCCTTTACATCCATCCATCAACCACCCATCCATCTATCCCTCCTCACCTCCTTCCATCAAAGTGGTGCCAGGGGTCATGGTAATAAAACCCAGGACTCATGATGTAATTATTATTACATACATTCCAATTTAAATGCTAATGGTTCTGGTAATTATTAGGTATATTAAACAAAACACACACACATGTACACACATATATGGGGATGAAAGCCAACACTTTCTACAGTACACCACAAATGGATGGACGGCTACATGGATTCACACTCATATACGCACACGCACACACACTTATTAATAATAAGATGAAATTCCCTAATTATAATGAAGTCTGTGATAGCTGGCTAGCCCTTTCAGTCATTAGTGTGAATACATTTCCCTTAGGTAATTATGAACATATTTCAACCCTGTGATTAAAAGATGATTCCTGATTTTTTTTTTCTTCTTCATCAGATAATAGGGCTCAAAGAACGAAGGTCCCAAGGGTTTTACTTTGACGGTCACTGCCACAACCTTAACAGAGCGATACCGGCTGGGTGTACCTCTGGATTCACTGACCCTGGTGTGGGTGTATCTCTGTCTAACACAAGAGCTCCATGGTTGTGAAGTAGGCCCTACATTTGTACTTCCAGTTTGATAGATCCTCCAGGGCCGCAAGAAGCTCATCACCAGTGCCCAGATGTGCTTCAGGCTGCCGATCGCAGGCACTGAAGGGGGAGGCTGGAGGGTGGAGGGGAGGCTGACAATTTTGGCTTCTTCCTAGCAGGCACTGCACTTTCATCCATCACACAAAGCAACCTGTCAGAAGCCTTGATAAGACTTCAGATGGCACCTTGTAGGACAAGAGACATCTATCCAGGAAGCAGAGATGGACCAGCGAGGGGAAAGTGTATGGCGTCAGATTTATATCATATGTCAGAAGCGCAATAAAACATACTCAAGAGCAAATTATGTTAAATTCTCACGCGCAGATATTAACAATTCCATATTAACCATATCATGTTCAATTTCCCAAGTTTATCCACATTATTCTCGGGGGTGTTACTGTAGAAATGATTATGGGCGTAACTTCAAGTGAGGTAGCGGAGGTAGCAGTGAGCTAGTTAGTCCCATTTGCTAACCATAGTGGCTAACCACCAACGGCGCTTCTTTTGAAAAGTAATTTGCCTTCAATTTAGCCATTCCTGCTTTATTTTTTAACAGTTATTTAACTTTCGTTAAATTTGCTTTTTCTAAAATGTCCTTGCGGAGCTCTGGTACTTGTTGTGGCTGTTTGCGGCTGTACTTACAATCAGACAAAGTTAAATTTGTGGTTTCAACAACAGTGTTGACTAAGCACCCAATCAAAAAGGGGATTGTTCTTGTGACCAACGGTACCGTTTCCAAACTATGACGCTCTAGGTACCCCTATAGCTTCAGTTTTTGTCTTGTCGGGCACAGCATGCCAGTCTCCACTCGTTGCATGCATAGGTTGTTTTCAAAATAAACTTCCATGTTCAGAGTAAACATACAGTTTCCGCTTGTTGCATGCATACAGTCTTTTCAAAATGAACTTCTAACGCAGATTTGCTTTTAGTTTTTAGGTTTACTTGGTTAGGTGTAGGCCAAAAAAAGGTTAGGCTAAGGAAAAGATTGTAGTTTGGGATAAAATAAGCATGTTTCTTACATAAAATAAATATGCAAGTTACGTTACAAAAGTAAGGTAAGTAAGGTTTCAGCCCCCCAAACGAATTCAGAGCGATTAGTCAGCATTTTTTGCTAATATATGAACACTCCAAAAGAACTCAAACCCTTCTGAAAGTAGTAGTGGTAGCTAGTGGACGAGGATTTGTTTGGACTGAGGAAGAACTAACTGCACTTCTCCAGATATGGAACGAAGAACACATCAAACTGCAACTGTCTACAGCACACAGAAGGCAATTTTCAGTTCATATGAAAGCGAGGGGCTTCATTAGGACCGCACTGCAGTGCTGCGTCAAAGTAAAAAAAACGACGTCAAAGGTACTTTAACACACAGGATAAAATGAAAGAAAGCAGGGAATCCTCTGACATAAAAGACACATGCCACTTTTACAAACAAACTGGACAGTGTTCTGTGTGGAAGCGCCTGTGCCGGCACTAAAAATGTCATTGAAGGGGAAAGCATTGACCAGCAGTGATGAAGGTAGGAACTACAGTGTGAGCAGAAGGAGGACTGAGGCCCCATCAGAGCTGAAGTGGACCAGAAACAGAACTGAGTCCTCTTTCAAATGAACTGACAATGTGAACGCAAAAAGAACTCTTTTCTGTGGGTCCACTTTAAGAGGACTGAGTTTGGTTTGTTTAATAAGGACTACATGTAAAAACACCCTTAAGTCAACATTGACTTGGTTTCAAAGGGGACATGAACAGCAGTCTCTTGGGTGAAAGGCTGCATTTGTTACGTTCAAAAGGTTACATAATTGATAGGATATGAATATGAAGTTTAACTGGGAGAATGAGACGATCCAGGTGTCAGAACTCAGAATCACTTGCACAAATACATTCACATAATTTGTATTGGCATGTGAGTGAAATGCTGCACTGTAGCGCCCTTCTATCATACAGGGAAGTGAGCTGCAGCACAAGCAGACTGAGGTGGACAAAGCACAAAAGAGTACAGTAAAGAATCTGATTTTGATCGGCTTTAGTTTAGCTGATACCGATCCTTCAAAAATATGCCCGGATCGGATATGATGAAGACAGCGATACTGCAAACGATAATGAATAGTTTATTCCAGAAAACCAGAACATGCTGTGCACAACCATTTTACCCTTGAAAATATTGCATTTTTTTTACTTTTACTGTCCTACCCTGACCATGAACGCCTCCCCACCTCTGATGCTATAAGAATGAAAACTTAGAGTCTTCTGAAGAAAATACAGGAGAATTGATGTTCCTTCAATTTTCCTTTGACTGATGATGACAGCACAAACGCACCCACACACACTCTCAGAGACACACGTGCACACGGAGCTGACAGGAGCAGTAATCAACTCTGGTATGTCCAGGATGAATGGTTGTCCAGGGAACAAGTAGAAATAGAGAAGCAGGCGAGGGAACAAGGAAGATGGAGTTACCACATTTCTAAAAGAGGCACACAGGTGTGTGTGTGTGTGTGTGTGTCATCTCCAGAGAGCTACCAGTAGAGTGCCTCACATCCCTGCATTGATTTAGAAAATACAGAAAGTGCTCCCTGTAACCACCAACTAACCCTGGCAAAATATTTCCAAACCCAATCCGTGCTCAGAATTTTAAGCAATAATGTGGTGACTTTTTTTTTTTCCTGAACAGAAATGTACTTTCTTATATTCATTTCCGAGTATGACCGAATTATAGCAGAGGGAAAATCTTAAAGAAATAACACCAGTAGTGCTTGGAGTAATACATTATTTGAAATGTTGAGCATGTTTTAGGCAGTGCAGGTTTTACATGACCTGTGGCCAGCACACTATCCAATATGTTTGTGTCACAAGCGTTGTGATTTGAAAACTTACAGTATGAGACACTACATATGAAATATTATTTGCCTAAAACGTTTATTACAGTGACTAACCTGATGCTCCAGATGGTTTGTTACACAGAAGCAGTTGAGAAGCCGTCATTGGAAACAATTCATAAAAGGACAGGCACTTTCAAAAAAATACTTGGCAGGTGATTGGATGAACCACCTGTCAATCAAACCCTTGCCGAAGTCAGTCAGGAGAAGAGCGATGAACATCTTTTCTGTGCCGTTCTTTGCTCTTCTTTCAATGAAGAAATACTCTCCAGTTCTGATAGAACTGATGCTATTGCAGCGTCTACGCTAACCTCTTCAGGAGCCGCCATTGTTGTTTTGAGTGAACAGTCGCCTCTCCGTGTTTGCGTCTCACACACACCTAAACCACATCTGTAGCTGCCTGTAGCTCCCCACACAACACTGACTGTTCCAAGTCATTCTGGTTCGGACACAAACGCATAATTTGAAGCCTGACAAGATGGATTTCCACGGGATCTGTGAATGCAGTCACAGCTCCCGTAAGTTTTTCCACTTTGGCAGTGCATATATGGTGTATAAAAGTTCACTTATTTTAATCATGTTTTTAATTTTTACCAAGTAGTTTTTTTCTTCTTTCCTAAACCTGATGAAGTACGTTGTAGTAGGGAATGCAATTTTTAGAAGACAGGGTTGATGTCACCTGTCCTGGCTCACGATCACGTGGATTACATACTGATTACTGGGGTTATGTGCAATTATTGAGCATTATTTTTTGTAGGTATAGCTATGAATAGTGTGTGACAACAGCCTGATACACTATATGGCAAAAGTAAGTGGACCCAGCTGTCTTCATACGTTGGTGTTGGTTTTTGTCACGGTTTGAGCTCGGCCTTAATGAAGGAACTTCTTAAAGGGACTCTATGTAAGAATCAGAAATTGCTTGTTAACAGTGACACCTGTGGCCGTTAAGTCAACGACAGTCAGCGTCCTGTTACCTGCGCTTATGCTCGTAAACAAAGGTCCCACCATGAATCGAAGGCCCGGCCAATGTTGATCCTATTTCTTTCCAAATGTCGGACACATTCCTGTTTTGCAAGACGGGCTTCACTAGATATAACTTTGTTTTTTTTTTGCTTCTGTGGAGTTTGTGTTGGGAGTCTGAGTTGTGGTGGGGGCTGGTCGTTTATTGCCGTTAATGGACTCCATTTCTAACCAAACATTAGCTATGGTTGGACACTATTAGCCCTGTAAGTGGAGCTGAAAATAAAGGCACACGCGAGCGTGTATGACATCACATCCGTTGGATTTTCCCGGTATAAACGGCCCGGGTTCATCACATTAAAAGCAATCTACAGGCTGATAGAGGAAACCCAGAAAGTTGCGGTAGGTCTCATTTCTTAGGTTAGGTTACAACCTGTTCACACACTGGAAACAAAAAATGATTTATATGTGTAAAAAGTTACATACAGTCCCTTTAATGCTGCAGTATACAATGATTATTTAGACAGCATTGTGATTCTATCTTTGTGGCAACAGTCATTGGAACACAAGTCCCTTTACTGATTCAACATGACAATACCCCTGTGAATAGAGTGATCATCCATAAAGAAATATTTTTTTTAGTTTGGTGTGGAAGACTGGCCTGCACAGAGACCCCAACACATTTTGGATTAATTGTAACGTTGACTGCAAGGCAGGACACTGACAGGACTGAACTCGAGGAGAGTGCTGATCGTGTTGGCCAACCGTCTGAATGAAAACTGAAGAGCGTGAGGTGTGGAATTCACTTGAACAGCATCAAGGCTATGGACGCGCACACACACACATACGAACATGCATTCACACATTCAACAGCCCATTGCAATGACGACATTCCATTCCATTCATTCACTGTAACCCCAACCTTAACTTTTATCACAAAAAGCCTAAATCTCCCAGCTTCTCTGAAAGGAGAGAGAGAGAGAGAGAACAAAACTTCTGTGTCCAATAGGTACAAAATGTTGTCCCTGTCTGTCTGCTCGATTTCCATGGCCTCTAAAGCCAACAACAACTCCACCGACTGTGACCAAACAATCTTGTTAGTTTCCCCCACAACTTCTTTCTTTTTCTGTGTCTTACAAGGAAAGTGACCGCCCTTGACTACGACCGGTTTCAATTCAAATAGCAGGCTGGAGACAGGATTATTTCCTTTACAGACACTGTTGATGTTGTGAAACTGCACCAGGTTTCTAACTACTTCATTTTTTTCCTATGAAAAGCAAATAGTTTCAAACAATTTTCACCTTTTAATAGCAATTTTTTAGGGTTAAATTTGAATTTTTTTATATAAAAAAAAGTAAAATGGAGTAAAAATCTAAGTAGTAAAATTGGATTAAAGGGACAGTTCACCCAAAATAAAAAAATGCATATTTCCCTCTTACCCGTAGAGCTATTTATCAATCTAGATTGGTTTGGTTTGAGTTTCCCAGTGTTGGAGATATCGGGCAGGCTCCAGTATGTGCAGAACTCAGCTGCCCAGGGTTCTCACCCGCACCAAGCCCTGGCAGCACATCACCCTCATCCGCCTCCATTGACTCCGGGTCAAGTCCTGCATCACCTACAAAACACTCCTCCTCACCTACAAATCCCTCAATGCCCTGGCTCCTCAGTACCTAACCTCCTCCACCCATACACACAGTCCCGGAACCTGAGATCCTCAGGCAGGGGTCAGCTCTCCATCCCCCACACAAACCTGCCAACTTTTGTGGACAGAGCTTTCAGTGTGACGCCCCACCCCCCCCCACCCTCTGGAACTCTCTCCCCATAGAGCTCTGCAATGTCCAATCTCTGGACAGCTTCAAAAAACTCCTTAAAACCCATCTCTTCAACAAGGCCTATGGCCTCTAGCTACTGTTATGTTCCGTTTGTTGTGTCTATTTATGTCTATATTAAGCGTCGTTGCGTTTCTTGAAAGGCGCTATATAAATCCAAGTTATTATTATTATTACAAGACATCTCTGCGGCCGATATCTCCAACACTCTGCAACTCACATCAAAACAATCTAGATTGATAAATGGCACTACAGTTAAGAGGAAAAAATATGTATTTTTTGATCGGGGGTGGACTGTCCCTGTAAAACATAACCAGAGATGAGCTAATTTTCCTCTTCCAACACGTTATTATGGCGTCAGAAGTTATGTCACATGTCAAGCGTGATAAAACATGCTCACGAGCAAATTATCTTATTTCACACGCTCAGATATTAACCTCCACTCGCACAATATAAGTCCTCACGCACCAATTCAACAACCGAGAGTTGTACAGGCAGCTGCGAGCGAGAAACAAAACATAGGGAGAGGCAAATGTGCTTATGTTTGTTGGACCCATCCACCTCCCCTCTCGGTGTGTCTTTTCACTCTTTAAACTACGTCACCACATATCCGGTGCACTTTATCGGAGCGTTTTAGTAGTTAATGGAATGCCCGGTGCGTTTTATACCGGAGCTAAGGAATGCCTTGTGCGGAGGCCTTTGTGTTTGACGTCCTGTTAATGAGAACAGGCTGGTTCTTTTCAAGTCAGTGTACTTAGCAGTGTTATTTTGTTAGAATTCTCTATAGAGTGCTGGACTTTTCACTCATTTGACAGTTTAGATTTCATGCCGTTCACTGAAACAAACTAGAAATCTGCTAAGAGTACTATAGTAATGAGGAATAATATACTAATAGTGATCTGTAATAGTACCTTGTTACAGAGTGGAAGCACTGAATCTGTACTGATTGTAACAAGCCAGAGTGACTTCATTTGGATTGATAGGTGATGACAGAATTCATACTTGTTAGAAGGTTTCTATCCTAATTCAAATGGCTTTAGTTCCAGTTTAATGGCAGTTTCTTTTGATGGGATTTGTACATTGTTTTCACTAGCAGATGAACCACAGGAGACGGGGGAAGAAAGATCCCCGCTGAAACAAACAGCATTGTTTTAGCATAACTCATTATCGACCACTAAGATGCCCTCCAGTGCTTCACACAGCCACACATACGACTGCATTAAAGAGCCTTACTTATTTGTATTCCTATTTATGTATAATGTGGTGTATATGAATGATACACGGTGCTCTGTGAATTCATTTTGACCGCCTGTTTATCTGACTTCTAGTTTTCTTTGGGCTGCTGGAGGTTGTATTGGACATTTTTGTGATGCTGCAAGCCAAGAGAATGAGCAATTATCTCTTGTATTACTTTGACTTCACTGGTGAAAACAGGAATGCACCCAAACATACACACAGACAGAAGAGAGTGTACTTACGAACACAGCCAAGGCTGCTATTACACTTGTCATGGTAAAAATTATTTATGATTTGTTAGGTTTTTATAATGTGAGCATGAATATTGTAATTATATGATCTCAACATAATGCACTGCGCTACGCTGACGTGCCAATTTTCTCCCAGAAATATTTTCTAAATCTTGTAAATATGGCATAGTTGGTGAGGATAAAAGCTTCCCCGATTGGAGGTGAATTATT